>NC_090783.1:23633416-23680916 GCF_040054535.1 Antennarius striatus
GCTAACTGCTGCATTTCCTCCACTTGTATCAGCACTGCCCAATAAATGATGATAACAACCTTCTGCTCTATGTACTACTGTACCTTCTGTTGGGAAAGCACACTGTTATGAATGCATAAGAGCAGAGTTAGTACAAATATATTTGTAAAACCACAGCTGTAAAAGTTGATATAGGTCTTCCGCAAAAAAGATCACTTGTAAGCATAAACCTGCTTAAAGCCAGTCAGAATTTGTTGGTGTACATGTACAGTATAGCTTAGTAAAAGTAATTATATTTAGAATGGGGCAGTAATACTTTAGTTTTTCTCTTTTAGTGAGAAGGCTTACTCAGAGAGTTAAAAAAAGATTTTGGTGATGTTTTTGTAAAGTTGGATGTAGATTTTATTAGATTATCGGCATCATTTGGATCTAGGATTTTTGTGAAATATGTAATCCATTTATAGAGCTCACAGAAAATTTGCTACAGACTTAAAACTACAATGAAATTGTAGTTGAAACATTGCTGAGTCAGTGTTTTACAAGTCTTCAATAGTTCCAGAGCCAAACCCAGAAGAGTGAATTGTCGTTCTAATCGGATAACAGTGAACAAATACTGAGACCAGTGTGTGACTGTGATTTCACCGTATATGTGGGCCAAACTTTTCCTTGTAGTTCACCCACTCTGTGCCGTTTGTCTTCTATTGTGTGGGGGCCCGTTGGACATAAGCAGAAGGTTTTAGGCTTCGTTCAGTTGTTGCCTGCGAAAAGACGCAGCTGTTGAATGACAGCTGCAGCAGATGCTGGTAATCCCAGTCAGTGTTTCATTTAGTTCAGCCTGACGTGTCTAAATGAAGAGACATGATTTTGCGCCCCAGCCACAGGAGTGGACAGTTATTTTCTGCACTATAAGGCACACTGGACTATAAGCCGCACTGGATTAGGTGCGCCTTATAGTGCAGAAAATACAGTGCTCCATGGATCTTTCCTTGTTGTTACTAATAAATCTTCCGTATGTACGCTGTGTGTTTATCCACCAGATATCTGGAGTGAGCAGTCGTTTCAGACAGATCCTGATCTGCCTCCAGGATGGAAGAAGATCACAGATATGGCCGGTATCTACTACTGGCATATTCCTACAGGAGCCACCCAGTGGGAGAGGCCGGCCGCTCGTCCAGCCGCCCCTGGACAGACGGAGCCCCAGTCCCAGGGGGACCAGATGGCTTCTGCACCCCGTAAACACTCTCTGGGCTCACTCAGCCCATCACCCACGCCTGACCATGAGGTGAGGGGCCGAACCGACCAAGACTCATTTCATTGTCAGTTCACCTTGGCCACATCTGAAACTGCTCTAATAAACAGCGACGGTTTGAATGATGGTAGTCGTGTTGGCAGCGGTCAGGGTCAGAAAAGTCTGAAAATCCATCGACAACGTGAAGAGATGATGAGGAATATTCACTCACTTCCCCGTTCGATATCAAAACAAACACATACATCACAGTGACAAACAGGCACGTTGAATTTTTACAGGAGGAAGTAAATAGAAATGCAGAACATGTGCAGGGTACAAAAAACTTTATGTTGCTTTAAGTTGAATTTGTAAAAAGACACCAATGATTAATTTGTTTTATAAAATTTGCTTATAAAAAAGACATAAATTGAGTTTATTCCAAATCTCTCAATAATTATAAAAATTGTCACTTTGTTAGGAGATACTGCTGTTGCTATTTCAATTGTAAAATTTGCAGAAAAGTGATCATGTTCCTAAACATCTATGGATTATTTTGACAGGGAAGTGAACCCAGATACATAAAATAAATTACTTTAAACATGTCTAATACAGTTTGCTTGTGTTTACCTCTTATTTTTGTCTCACATTCAGTGTCAGTAGAGTAGGTGCTGCTTCATACACACTGCTAAAATAATGTGGTGAAACGTGACCACAACCATCTCTGCATGTCATCTGTGGTCAGAATTTAGGGTGTGTGTGTATGTGTGTGTGTGTGTGTGTGTGTGTGTGTGTGTGTGTGTGTGTGTGTGTGTGTGTGTGTGTGTGAGAGAGAGAGAGTTTTTCTACTTAGAGTTGAATGTCCTTGATCTGTGAGGCACATTGCTGTTTTGGAAAGAGCAATCCATCATAGATTATATATCTTTTTTGCAGTTATAAATAATTTAATGTTCAACTTGAAATTGAAATGAAATAGTTTTTCTTATTCCCAGGTAAGCTTCCTGTATGTTTTATTCCCTCGGAAAACATCTCCCAAATTATGCTGCTGTTCGTACAGATATAAAACCAACAACAACTGAGTACTGGTTTAAATAATGGGACTTTGTGTTTGTTTGTTTGTGTGTTGTTGTGTTTGTGTAGTCGTGTCAGGCAGAGATCTTTTACAGGACATCCACTCATTCGGGCAGCACCACCTCTGACAGCTCGGTGGAGCCTCTCTCCAGCCACGAACCCTCTCTCACCACGTGTGGATTCGTCAACAGCTGCTACTTTGTACGTTCAGTGAAAGTTACTTTTGTTTCATCGTACTTCATAATGCATGTGTGATCATTTTAAGAGAGGACAGTGTTTTTATGACGCGTGGAGTATTGGCTGAAATAATGCAACGAAACAGTGGTACACTGGAGGAAATGTAAATAATCCACACTAGAATACAAGAGTGCTGAGTCGATGAGTTAGTCAATCACATAGAATGACCGAGCAATACTGAGAGGAGAAAGGAGATTGATATAGAGAGCTGTGTAGATAAAGTATTGAGCCTTTCAGAATGGATTGACATTGACTGATGGACGTCCACATCTAGACTGACTGACTTTGGAGACATATTTAGTGACACCTACCTGTATGAGCCATTCACTGATAGAGAACGTTCCAGTAACACATCCAGGACTTTGCCCCCGTTGTGTTTCTCTCCATAGCCTCGTTCCACATCTCTACAGGGGATGCCAGAGCAAGAGTGTCGCTCTCAACACCACGAAGACGAGGACAAGGTAGGACGATGCTCTCCTGTGTCTCCTCTTTCTCTTCTTCCTCTCTTTCTTTCTATAAATGTGTGTATAAGTGTTTGTGTATAAGAAAAGCATCTGGGTTTGTCTGTTTACTTACAGTGCATTATTTCCTTCATAAACAGGAAATTATGTCATGATCCACTTCAATGGGATTATTTGATCTGAGTTACTTACAGTATTTTCCGCACTATAAGGCACACCGTCAATGAACGGCCTATTTTTTTTTTTTAAATTCATACATAAGGTGCACTGGATTATAAAGTACACTGGATTATAAGGCACACTAGATAGTAAATCGCATCTGAGAACTCATCTTCAATGAATTGTCTATTTTTGTACATAACGAATATTGTATTATAAGAAATTGAGAAAATCATAAGGCTTTTAGGTGCGCCTTATAGTGCGGAAAATACTGTAAATGTTCGTTCTTAATTATTTTTTGTTTGGAGCAAACAATCAGCTTCACCAAATTCTGTATAAACCTTGATAAGTTCAGTGGTTCTACATTTTCACATTTTGATATTTCAACAGCTCCATTCCATTATTTTTAATAGAATGTACTTGTTTGGTCATTTAATCCAAAGCGTATCTCGTAAAACTATTCTTTTACCAGCCTTTATGCATACATTTGCCACAATGAGCAGTTCTTTCTTTTGGTATTTATTCCATTTTAAATACAAACATCCTTTTAAAATGGTATTTTCATCATTTTCATCATTGTACTCTGTGTCTATATTACTTATATTGTACTAAACTATTTGGCGTTGAATGCTCACTGGGAGCAAGAAACATTTGGAAAACATTTAAATTCTTGATTAACAGCTTTCCATTGAGAAACATGTTGCAGTGTTGCTCCTTATTTCAACAAGCACTCAGGTTGCCGTGAGCTAGGTAGCTAACAGCATTGTTCTTTTCTTTCTTTTGCTCCCCCTCCCACCTGTGACTCCAAAACGCCATGTGTGTTTTTTAACATTTGATGTAGAAGCAGGTGTGGAGTGATTTTGGCGGAAAGATTGATAGTGAAGTGTGGAAGGCAAGTATAATGCATTCAGCGTCCGCGCGTCATGTTCGGTCTGTCCTTACCCACTGTTCAAGCATTTTTTTTTGCATTATGTTGCCTTAAATTTCACTGCCTAGGAAAAAAGCATGTTTGGCTGATGCTTGAATATAAACGTAACTGCACCAACAGCAGCATCTTGACCCGACTCATTGTACGACATCCATTATCTGGCAGCAGCCACACACACTACACACACTGTTCCTTGTTTTTCCTTACTGCCGGCAAAGATCTGAATTTGTTTCCACACACAAAGAGTGGGTACATACAGTATATGTGTTAACTTTCACTCCCTTGTTTCGGCATGCCCCATGATGCATAACACTAGAGTCATTTATCCATTCCTCCTACACTTGGATGCATGCTGGCATAAAATATGTCTTACATTTGGTTTCTGCTAGGTCTGCAGCCTTGTAGCCCTGCTCCCACATGCCCTGTAACATTCTTTAATGTTATTTCATTTATATACATCTGTGTTGTGTTGGATATTGAACTCAAAGACTTTTCTTTTTTGTATAAATAAGTTATCTGTGTTGGCTTCACACAGACATGTTGTAGATTTAAGGAAGAGCTGGACATGTCATTTTATGGAAATCACCTGCAGAACTATTTTTGACCAGAATTAAAGCTTTGTTAATTTAATATCGTCATAATATCATCAAAAATAAAAATATTTTTAATTAAACAAATAATAATTTAACAATTAATTCAATTAATTAAATTAAAAATTAAATTTTAATTTAAAATTGTTTATTTTTTTTTTATTAAAAAGATTTTAAAAAATAAGCTGAAATCTCAATTTCAGCAACATAAAGTACCTTAAAACGTGATTATATTCTTGAAGATGACAATTCCAGACAGTTTGAGCTGTTGGATCCGTTTTACTGGTTATCTTAACTGGTTAATCGCACAGGTCACGTGTGAAAGGGGCTATAAGTACGGCAGCTTTTGGGGGCCAAAGCTGTGAAGTTTAGTTGATGTCTTTTTGCGCACTTTTATGACATCACCTGTTTACACCAGGACCTTCAAGCAGCCACAGTGAACCCTGACCCCAGTCTGAAGGAGTTTGAGGGTGCTACACTGCGCTATGCATCACTTAAGCTAAGGTGAAATACCAGACACACACACAAGCAAACACAAAAATCTAAGTACCCCCCCCCCCTCCCGTACTTTGCCTAATCTTGCTTTCAATCATCATTAGAGTTAAATTGTGTCAGACAAAGCAGGAAGTCAGTTCTTCTACCCAGGAAATGCCTCTGGGCTCCCTATTAGTTTAACGGTTGCCTGTTACCTTCACACACAGGACATGAACCATGTTAGCAAAGCAGCAGCTAATGAACACAATGCTGATGAAGGCTCACAGCTAATCGTACACAATATCCTGCTTTTTTTTTTTTTTTTTGCCAGGAACCGTCCAGCAGTGGAAGAAGAGGAGCCAAGAGATGTCAACAACGACCCAGAATCAAAGGCAAGGAGCATTTTATGAACTTATCTCCAGTTCATAGCCTGTGTGACACATGTCTGCAGGAGTATTCAGCGGCGTTTGACACTTTCTTCTGTTATTACTGTTATTAGATGTCAGCGAGTACACAATTTTACATATGTAAATTATATTCACAGTTCATTTAAAGAGTTTTTTTTATTCTAGCGTCGTTTTGAGCGTAATAAAACTATTTTTGTTGCTGTGATACGTATGTGACTATTAGATTGCAGAGGTACTTCTGCAGCTGTTTGATTTCAAACCAATCCTTCCTCCAAGTGGTGAAACTGGGAACTACACTTAAATTCCCAACATGAATACCGTAGATTACAGTACACAAGTCTGTTAAATATTCAAAGCTCAGCTTCACTTGAGACACTTAAACTCATAATGATGTGTCAATAAAATGTTATTATTATTCAGGAGAATGGGCATGAGCTGATACTGCCACCTGCAAATGTAATCGCAAGGTATAGATTAATTCATAATCACACTAATTAAACAAAAGAGCAAAGTAATATTTATCTGATCCGACATAAAGTTATTCTGTCTCAAACTAGAGCAGACTGCAGTAATGTTAAGGTCACGTGCGGCGCGGTATGGACCCAAATGCAGGACACCAAAGGCATTCATGTCACTCATGATTTAATCAGAAACTCAAAATTTAACCAGACAGACAAGAATTAGAAAAAAACAAGACAGATTACCAGGAACCACACATGAGCATTGAACCAGCACTGAGCTCTCATTGAGCCAGGCTTAAAAAGCCTTAGAGTCATTAGCTCAAAACAAGTTCAGGTGAGATGATCACCACGGTGTCTGGATGAGTCTCAGGTGTGGAGCCGTGGCTCCACCCCCCAGCTTGGCCTCTCCCTGCCACACAGCAACACTGCCACGCTGAACAGTGACAATTAAATCAGGTTGCTCAAGTTATTTGGATTTAATGTCTCCAAATAATGGTTACAGAGATTAAAAATTTCATTATTATTATTATTTGTGTGAAGTGCTCTGCATGACTTTCAAATCTGTGTTCTCATTTTTGTAGAGTTCAAATGGAACTCAGCTCTCCCTGAAGAATCCTTTTGGAAGTTTGCTATTTTAAACTTAAATGCTATTTAAGGTCATGTCATAATCTTGAAGCCTTACTTAAGTCTAAAGGACAAAGCTACTGGAATGTGTGCATATTAATATGGCTGTGTTTTTCCTGTGTGTGTGTGTTTCCAGTGTTTTGCCGTGCGATCTTTGGGATGGGTGGAGATGGGTGAAGAGGATCTGGCCCCTGGAAAGAGTAGTGTTGCTGTCAACAACTGCATCCGACAGTTGTCCTACTGCAAGAATGACATCAGAGACACTGTTGGCATCTGGGGAGAGGTGATATTAGTGTATTTTTTGGGTATAGATTAAATGGAAAATTAGTTGGAAATGCATTCTATACTTATATAAAACCAAGAAAATTAATTAAAAGATACAGGCGGAGCAAAAAATAGATGAAGAGAATTTAGTCAGGGCTAACGGTTTTCTAAAATGTGGGTCAAACATCGTGAGAGGAGAGGAGAAAAGTGGAGCTAGTCTCCCTCTTCCTGCAGTGGTTGTGTTTAATTTGAAGTGACTGGACAGAGAGGGAGAATTTTGTCCTTTTTCAGTAACTTTTCATTCCTGTTTAAGGCTAACTCTTTTTCTATTGGGGGACACACACACAGACACACACACATATACAGTATATATATACACAGTATATATATACACACTTCACTGGCTATTAAAAAAGAAACAGTTGACCTTTAAAGGACTATTTCTTTTAGAAAATCGAAAGCTTCCAGAAATAAGTGTTGTGTGTTTTTGTGATGGCATCTGACAGTGTGTGTGTGTGTGTGTGTGTGTGTGTGTGTGTGTGTGTGTGTGTGTGTGTGTGTGTGTGTGTGTGTGTATTTTTTCAGGGGAAGGACATGTATCTGCTGCTGGAGAATAATATGTTGAACCTGGTTGACCCCATGGACCGCAGCGTGCTTCACTCTCAGCCAATAGCGAGTATCCGGGTCTGGGGCGTTGGTCGCGACAACGGCAGGTTTGTCAACTTGGCCACTGTTCTACTTTTTTTTTCCCCCAAGAATAAAAATAATTACCATTTTATGTATGAGTAATTATGTGTAAGATACAAAGTTGTTTTTCTCAGAATGCAAAACACACTCTAAATCATCTTTAACTTCCCTACAGTGTGAAAATTCCACTGTTTTTAACCACCCATCTGGGATCCATGCAGCTTCTGCTTTTCAAGGGAGTTTTAATGATTGATCATGAAGGGATGCTAAAGAAACTTTATTTTATCAGCATTACAGAGAGGATGAAAGATAGAGGAGAGTAGGTGGGGATTTTCACCATAAAATCCTCACCTAAACTGATCTCTCGCATCGCACCGATTGGATCAGACAGCTCTAAGATTAAATAGTCCAGAATTTGTAAGTTAAAACAAACATGTTTTGCACATCCACACCATCTGACACTCATTCGATGGCTAAAAAGACACTTCGAACACGGTGTGGTAATGCTGCCGGCGGCCAGTAGAGGGCGCTATGCTCTGCTACTGAATATGTGAAACATAAGTTGTCAGACTCAGCTGGGTGTGTGTGTGTGTGTGTGTATATGTATATATATATATATATATATATATATATATATATATATATATAGGCCATTCATTGAAGGTGTGCCATATTATCCAGTGCGCCTTATAGTGCAGAAAATACTGTATTCACATAAACATGGAAAGGAGTCCATCCAGTGAAGGAGGAGAAATGGCAGCTGTAGGTATATATGCTGACTCAGGGATTTCTGTCACACACACACACACACACACACACACACACACACACACACACACACACACACGTGTGGTGATGTATGTCATGCAGTGTTATTACAAGACGAGATCACCCTGTCAGTAAGAATGAATGCATGCTTCCCGATCACTTAGCCTTTATTGGTACGATGCACGTCCACATGAAGCTGGGGAGTTGGGGCGGCGGGACTACCTCGACCGCAGCAGTGAGAGAGGAGGGGAGAGAAGACGCTTAGGGGGGGTGGAGGAGTTGGAGGAGGGCGAGGGTGGCAGGAGAGAGGGAGAGAGGGGATGGAGCTGCCAGAGGGGAAGGTATGGTTAGTGTTCAGCGAGTGGAGAGGTGGAGGAGTGTGTTTGCGCGCCTGCAGCATCAAGAGGAATTAATGTCACGAGCGGATTACAAACACTGTGAGTATATTTATAAAACTGTTTGTGTCACCTCTGCTGTTTTGCTTTTATGATTAAGTAGCAGAAAAAGAAAAACACGGGACGGACGCGAACGATCAGGCCTCAGCCTGTTGGGTCTGTTGCTTAGCAGATGGTTTGCATGGATTCTTTAAGTCTTTGTGAAGTGTACATTTGACCGTTAATCAGGAATACAGGTGGATGTGAATTCACGTGTGATGATTTGGGATTAAATCAACTCAACTGATGCTAACGACAAATATTAGACATGGTAAAAGAATCAGGTTTAATGTGGAGCTAATTGGAGGGAAAAAGGAGAGTCAAGAACAATTTTCAGGACTGAAGCATGAACTGGATCATTTTTTTTATTTTCATATACTTATGTTAGCAAAATTGAAAAAAATGAAGTGCAGCATGATTTAGTTGACATCTCAGCTGTTTCATGTTTGGTTTGAGATCACACGGATCGTTCTCCCTCTGCGACTCGCGGTTGTGTCGCTACAGGAACGACGCTCCGCTTGCCGCTCCCTCTCCCCACGTGTCGTGAAACTCATTATGGAGATCACAGATTCCCTCAGCAACCTTGACATTTTCATGGGTGTCAGCATGATAACAAGATTACATTTGAATCTCCCACTCTCCATTCCCTTTCTCTAACTTTTCTCTTCCGTCCTCATCCGTTGTGTTTCTCTTCTTCCATGTTCATTTCCCCTTTCCTCTCCCAATGTTCCACCTTTCCGTCATAATATTCCTTAAAATTTCTGTCTCCATCTTCTCTATATGGGTTTTCAGAAGCCCGACCCGTTTCCTTAATTTTATTCGACATAAATCAGTGGCTGTGAGTTCAAACCAACTGGTCCCTCCAGATTTTCATCCTTCCTCCCTTTTATTCTTCATACTTTTTCATACTTTTTTCTCCATCTTAAATATATGTTAACTGCATTAATAGTTAATCCTGACCTACATGCTCACACACACACACACACACACACACACACACACACACACACACACACACACACACACACACGTAAGCGGTTCTGCTGAAGGAAAGAATCGTGTTCATCAGTCTGGTGGATTTTATTTTTTTGTCTCCTGACCTAACTCTTTTTTCCTTTTCTTGCTCTCCTCGGACACAGAGAAAGGTAAACGCATTCCGTCCTTTAATCCCTCCAGCTTCTTCTCATGGTCTCATCGCCATTCCTTCTTCTTTCATTTCCTCTGCGTCTCGTTTTTTTCTCAGCGTTCAAAGTCTCGTGTTGTTGTTCTGAATCGTTACTTGTGCAAACCTTTGCAAATGTGCGAAACGAAGGTGACCTTTCCTGTCCTTTTGTGTCAACGTGCAGTTCATACACACACACACACACACAAACACAAATGGGAATCTAGGAGAGTTTGCCTTCAAGAGTCTACTTTCAAAAGTGTTGTTAACCCTGAGGCCTGAGTTTGTTAAAGCGTGGCGTATAGACACACAAATCTTGAAGGAAGTTATTTAGACGGCTTTTATGTGAGAGTCTGAATGATGTAAATCAGCATGCGTGAGTGTGTGTGTGTGTGTGTGTGTGTGTGTGTGTGTGTGTGTCAGACAGAGATTTACTAGTTTCATTTTGTGCAGCTGTGTTTAATTCTTATTCTACATGTTCATCCTCCCTCCATCTCCTGTCTTCCTTCTTTTCATTCCTTCTATTCACCTCACTTTAAACTGTTCATCTCTGGGGGGGGGCGGGGGGGCCATGGGGGAAAAGTTCTTTCCTTGTGTCGCTCATTCAACTCCCTCTTGCATTGCGATGCTCTTATTGATCCGTCGCACCCATTGACCGGTGCGTGCGTGTGTGTGTGTGTGTGTGTGTGTGTAGCGTGTATTCATCAGTCCGATAAAGGTCAGTTCATGACTAATCCGTCTCCATGAGATGTCACACACTCACATCATGAATACACATCACCAGGTCGTCATTATTTATCGGTCTCCAAGTGGTACCTGAACCTGGAGCAGTAAAAGCTTCTTCATCTCCACCACCACCACCACCACCCCCACAAGTTTTTCTGCGTTCGCTTGTCTTCATTCTCCATTTTTATTCCCTTTCTCTCAGGGACTTTGCTTACGTGGCACGAGATAAAAACACCAGGATTCTGAAATGCCATGTTTTTCGGTGTGACACACCGGCCAAAGCCATCGCCACCAGCCTGCATGAGATCTGCTCCCGGGTGAGTGCTTCTGGGGCAAAAGAGGCAAAAAGCTCTGCTTGAAAAGGAAAATTACTGTTCATCAGTCAACAAAGTGAAACTTTCAAACATAATATGTACTCAACAATACAATCAATCCGTCAGCTCACACTCTTTTATTTACTGTACTCTCTTTGAATGAATGTTTTTTCTTTTTCCTTTGTTTCCATAGAGCTCATTCTAATTCACTTGTTTACACCTCTGAATTAATCAAACCTCGTGTGAAGAAACGTCATCAGTTTGAAGTCCCACAGTCACTTTTATTTGACACAAACATTTCACACACAAAAAAGGATAAATAAAGAAAGACTGAGGACCTCTCCGGTTGAGTTGATGTGTAACTTTAAACGTGGAGTTTCTTTGTTTTCTTTCTGTGTGGCTTAAAGCGTTCAGTTTGTCTCCCAACAAGCCTGGACCACATTTCCCCAAGTCTTCTGTGTTGACTCACATCTTTTATCCACCGTTAAATACTTTTTCTCTTGCTTTTCTCACCTTAATGTATTTTTTCTTGCCCCCCCCCCCCCTGTTTTCCTATCTATAGATAATGACAGAGCGAAAGAATGCCAAAGCGATGGCAGGAGGTTCTCTCCAGGACAGGATGCAGGCAGGATTAGATCTCCCTTTGCAAGGTAGGTCCGATACACACAGGACTTCAATACGTGTGTGTGTGTGTGTGTGTGTGTGTGTGTGTGTGTGTGTGTGTGTGTGTGTGTGTGTCGTGATTGGACCGACTCGTTGTAGGTGAATAGATGCATTTCTCCCGTGTCTTTTGCACGTCTGTAGAGCGTTTTTGGAGCATCATCGGAACGTTTTCCTGGGAATCTCAGCTTTTTTTGTGTCTCTGGTCTCTTTTTCCTTCGTCGACCAACCAGGTCACGGTCTGAGCTGTTTATTGTGGGGGGGAGTTTACGTTTGTTTACAACTTTAAAACCTTATCAGCAGGGGTCTGTCCACATTTTGTGAATTTGTTTCCATTAAAATAAACTCTGTTAGACCCGCCGCTGGTCAGGTATCAGTCTGTTTTCTAACAGATTCTTGTGAGGTTCACCTGGACTTTGAATGTAACACAGACTAGAGACTGAAACCAGAATGTAAACAGCCAGCGCCTTCAAACACACCTTTGTTTATGTGTTTCAGTGGAGGAATTCCAGCTCTTTATTCGTTCATATCTCTTTGTTAGTTCTCTACACATACAAATCCCATCATTGACATGAGTATATTAAGCCCTGCATACTGTATTGTCCTGTGCTGTTGACCAGTATTCATCACATGACCTAAAAGCTGTCCAGTCAGGTCACGACCTCATCCAAACGAAGTGATTTTCTATGGTTTCATTTGATATTGAAAAGAACAATAAGTGAACCTGAACTAACAGATGATTTATCGAAACTGAGAAACTGTTTTCATGTAAATGAACAAAGTAAAGTAAATAATGTAAAAAAAAAAAGAATCATCCTCACTCTTGTGCGAGCCCCAGCCGAACCCGCTCTCAGAACTAAATACTGTAGTTTGCTTGCACAAACTCATTTGCATTTTAATAAACAGACCAGGGGGCTGAAACAGAAGGTATGCAGACATCCTCTAATACACCATCTGAATAACCTTTAATGATTTATTTTAGAAACTTCATGGCAGCGTATAAATTTTTGAATAAAAGTGTAATATTAGACCTTTAGGTATGGCGCGTGAGATGGCTTTGTGTGTCCTTGAAGCCTGACAAATGCATTTCTTTCTTCATAAAACATTCACAAAAGGATTTGTTTAATAATTGAAAACTTTAGCATCCATATTTACTAGTTTCCAATTCCTTGTTCTTTGGCTGTAGGGCATTACTGCTGTCCACTGTGAGCCAATCAGTACAGTCAAATAAAATTTCGACAGGAATGCGTGTCTCATGGTCACATACTCCGGTGCATGCAGATGCACAGTTCAAAAACGAACTAAAAAAAAAAAAAAAAATTCTCCACAGATGTGAATTTAATGGAATAGCAGGACGAATGTTAAAAAAAAAAAGGATCCATTTAAAGTGATGTTATTGTGGCAAGACCAGCGTTCTTGTACTTTCAGGAGAGCCTGCAGGACAGCGGTGTTGAAGGAAATGCTAGAGGAAGACATGAGATGCAGCAGCTGTCAGGCTGCTGACAGCTTGACAAAACACCAACACCATCTGTTTCTGCTTCCAATGAAAAACCGACATGACAAACGTGAAGTGCAAATTGAGACTTCACATTTTAAGCCAGTCCAATTTCTATATTATAAATTACAACATGCCAATTTAATAAAAACAAGTACTGTGGTACCTCTACTTACAAAACTAATTGGTTCTGGAAGAAATTACATGAGTAGAAAATTTCGTAAGTAGAGACACGTTTTCCATGCAAATGTCCTAATCCATTCCAAGCCCCAAAAATTCAGACATAAATGTTTTATAAAGCATAAAAATTCATCAAAACGTGTAACAAATACATGTTACGATTAGATTATTACACAATAAATGAGAGTTGTGTATAACGTAAAAAACAAAGAATAAAGAATAATAATGACGGTCATTTACCTTTTAACTGCTGTCCTCATTGTTTTTTGCCCTCTTTGGTTCATGCCCTCTTGCCCCCCCATGAACAACACAGTGAATTCCAGTCCTCCTTCTGAACTTCTCCAACCACCCACGCGATGCCTTAAACTCCTTAAACTTCCTTTTGTTTTAATAACGTGGTGATTGTAGATGCATTACGGCCATATTCTTTGGGGAGATCAACCAAACGCATCCCTTTTTCAGGCTTTTCTATCATCTCTTGCTTTGTACGGACAAAAAAACCTCTTTTCCTCCTTCTTTTCTTTTCCATCACTTTCTTGGGGTCCATAGTGAATACTCTAAAAGTTAATATATTTACGTAAAACTATGAGAACACCTCATGGGTCGAGGGCCGAATGACGAGGACGCTGCATAGACACCTATCTAGCTCCACACAGAGGTCCCTCTTAGCCAATGGGATGCCAGGATGCTAGGTAATAGCCAATGGCAGAGCAGCTATGAGAATGTTGCGTTCAGGAACCTGTGGGAGCTGCGAGTATCAGCACATACTGTCGCCTAAAATCATTTTTTCCATCTTGAAGATGAGGCGATTCCGATCATTCTGAAATACTGGTTGCTGGTTATACCTCAGCCTATCCCTTCTGGCTACAGGTGAGAGACGGGGTACACCCTAGATGAGTCGCCAGTTCATCGCAGGGCCGCAAATAGGCAATCATTCACTCACATTCACACTTACGGACAAATTAGTGTGTCCAAATTCACCTAAGTCACATGTTTTTGGAGGTGGGAGGAACCCGGAGAACCTAAAAACATTTTTAGAATCCAGTTTTAGAGCATAAAATGTTTGTTTTTTTACAATTGAAGGGGAGAGAAAAAAATGATTTGTGTTTGGACGAGGTTACCAAACAAACTTAAATCACTCGACATCTCATCCATTACAGTTTTCAGTAAATTGTGTTGCTTGGATCTGTTACTAGAGCTGGAAAACTGGGACAGATTGGGCAGTAAGAGCCTGGTCAGTGTCCAAATACTAAATCGCAAGCTAGACTGGGGAGCCTGCTGTAAATGTGTGTTGGTTGTTTACTCACAGTTTAATACGTGTTCTTATGAGATCCTTCTTAATGCATACGGTGCTTCTCCCCCAGCAGAGTTCCCCACACCCAAGACGGAGCTGGTGCAGAAGTTTCAGGTGCTCTACCTGGGAATGTTACCTGTGGCCAGACCAATAGGTGAGTTTGACACCATTTGTAATGATCCACCTGTATTACCTGTATGCTAATTTGTTTTTTAACATCCTGTGCTGCAGGTATGGACATACTGAACGGCGCCATCGATAGTTTGATCGGTTCTTCCAACAAAGAGGACTGGACACCAGTTGCACTCAATGTGGCAGATGCAACTGTCACCATCAGCAAAGACAAGGTCAGGCACACAACTACCCCAACTACTACCCCGAACCCCCAAAAATATGATAAACAATGTCAATGCAAAAAGATAAATCTGTCAGTTTGTTATTTATTTTGATATTGTATTTTTTTGACAAAAAGCTCATTGGATAACATAAAAAGATAAAACTATGAGAAAACGTTTGAGTGTATTGTATATTATTGCACATTATTTTGTTGTTTTTATCTGATTTTATTTCAGATTTTAACTTATTTTAAGTTATTTTATTGGTCTCTTATTTGATTTTATTTAACTGCATTATGTTCATGGTTTTATGGCGCGTCTGTTGTGTTTTTATCAAGTGACTGTGCAGCACTTTGAAAAACCTTGTGTTTATTTAAATTGTGCCATGTAAATAAAGTGGATTGTATTGGATTTCATCTTTAAAATAAGAAATTGATCTGATCTCCATCGTATGTATAAAATTGGATTTATAAGTGATGTATTTTCATTCCTGTTTAATCCTAACAAATGTCTTACACCATTTGATGAATTTGTGACCAGGATGAAGCGGAAGTGCTGGTGGAGTGCCGTGTTCGCTTCCTGTCTTTCATGGGCGTCGGCCGTGACGTGCACACGTTTGCCTTCGTCATGGATGCTGGCAGCCATCGTTTCGACTGTCACGTGTTTTGGTGTGAGCCCAACGCGGGGAACGTGTCTGAAGCCGTGCAGGCTGCGTGTATGGTGAGTCGCTCAGAGACAAAACACAAAAAGTTCAAACTAAAAAGTTCAGATACTCCAGTCACGAGAGGGTTTGGTAAGAAATATATGAATGTGAAATTGTTGGTTAAATTAAGGAAAGTGCAGAGTGTAATAGTGATATAATGGATTCAAGCTGGAAGTAATGACAAACTATCCTTTAATATTATTTTTAGATTGTTTTACACATTGTTTATCCAATGAGGACACATGAAACTATTTTTATTTTATCATTATGATCTTCAGTGTCTGAACCCAGAGTGTCCTCTGTGGGGCTTCTCTCATCTTCCTCGTGTGTGTGTGTGTGTGTGTGTGTGTGTGTGTGTGTGTGTGTGTGTGTGTGTGTGTGTGTGTGTGTGTGTGTGTGTGTGTGTGTGTGTGTGTGTGTGTGTGTGTGTGTGTGAGAGAGTCACAAGATGAGTGGACTGCTGGGTGTTACTATTGATCACACATCCGAACTTTAGATATATATCCACATGTAAGCGCGCACACACACACACACACGCGCGCGCGCTATGAATGGCGACCATAACTATGATTCACAGCGACTAGAATCATCAATCACTGCTATCGATCCCAGCTCGCCGCCTCTACCAGCCCAGCTGTGTATGTGTGTGTGTGTGTGTGTGTGTGAAGTGAGAGAAACACACCTCCCCTCAGCAGCTGTAACTCTGTGTTCCTGTCCTCTCTTCCAGCTGAGGTATCACAAGTGTTTGGTGGCCAGACCCCTTTCCCAGAAGGCCTGTGGCTCGTCACCCCCCAGCGACTCGGTGTCCCGTCGGGTGTCCACCAGCGTGAAGAGGGGCGTCCTGTCGCTCATAGACACCCTCAAACACAAGAGACCCGTCACTGAGTTGCCGCAGTAACCGTTGTTGAGCATCACTAACGATCTCTGACCCTGGTAGCCATGGAAACACATCAAAGTCCTGGGATCGTCGTCCCTTCAACTTCTCTAGTGTAAAATTGGAATTTCACGCCAGAGTTTATCGGCTCCTGAGCAGCAACTCAAATCGGTTTCATTAAAGTAACGGAGCAAATAGAGACTAATCCCACAGACGCAGAGAAACCCCCTTCAGAAAGGTGAATTTGCCCCTTCCCCCCCACCAGAGGGGAAGTAAAGAGAAGAGAGCAGAGACCAGAGTGTGCCCAAGCCGCTTCTCTTTGTGCTTTAAGTGTCTTTGTGTTTGTGCTTGCATGACCTCACACACCTGGAAAACAACACCTTGTCATCCAACCGGTTGTCCTGTTCGTCTGTAGTGACCCCCACCCTCTCTCTTACCCCCCCAGTAGACTAGAACATGGTGTAAATGGAAGGAAAGAGACATCACAATTGTCAGCGTCACTAGTGAAAAGAAGGAAGCTGCTACTGACTGAAGAACCTGTCAGACCCACTCTGATGCGTTCGAGTACACCTGCATGAACTTTTGTATAAAGTGAACCACCGTATGGACTCACCGCTGCTGCTTTCAGAGACTGAAGAAGAGAGAAACTCAAAGCCCCGTCGGTTTTTTTCTTTATTCTAATAATTATTGTTTTTCTTTTTCTCCTCAACTGTACCAGAATAAACCTGAAGGGTCTAAACGAGGGGTGACACTTCACCCGAAGCGTCCCTTATATATTTACTTTTTTTTGTTAATCATTTGGAGAGAAAAAAAAGACACATCATAGCCATAATGGAGGATAAAATCGTGGGATGGAACGAGTATCCCCCCTCCCTCCGCTGCTGCTTTTGATCCACATGTTGGAGGAAACTAAGACTGATCATTTGCTTAAACCCCCCTGCCTTCACATCAGTCTCCAGAGACTTCATCTCCACCAACGGCAGAGGATCGGCAGCGGTAGAAAACGTGAGGCGAGTGTTGTTTTTTTCTATGTAGGCGTTGTGTCAACGATTTTGTCCACAAGCTGAGGAGAGAGCCTTGGTTTCTCCTCCTGTCCCGACTGTTTTTGAAGAGGAACACCAGCAGAGAGGCGTGCCGGCTCACATTCATGGACTTTCCCCTCCAGGATTCTGTTCACCTGAACGCTCCTTCTGTTTTTTTCATTGCCTGCTTCCTTACTGTACGACTTCATCAGCGCGACAAGTTCACTTCTCTGTTTCCGCACCAATCTCATTTCTGCGCTGTGAGCCCCTTATCGCACATCTGATTGGCTTCAATATACGCTAACAACTCCAGAAGTACCAGAGTGAACATCTGATCATGATTTGAGAGCCATCCCTGGATGTGCCCACACTGTCAAATTCAGATTACAGTATTTCCCGCACTATAAGGCGGTCGGTGCGCCTTATAATCCAGTGCGCCTTATGTATGAAAATGGTTTTGAAATAGGCCATTCATTGAAGGTGCGCCTTAAAGTGCAGAAAGCACTGTTTCACATGGTGAATCATTGCACTAAGGGCCAAAGCAAGACCATTATCGACCAATTATTCTGATTATACTGTCTGTTTCTCTGTAAACTTGTAAACTGTAAGTCTTACCAAGGCAGGCTAACTAGCTTCCTGTGGCTCATTGTAATTTTGGGGGGGTTTATTGGTCGCCTGAAAGAAAACAGAAACAAATTTACCCGTGTTAGCAGTTTTTCTCCATGTAGCATTCTCTAGTGTAAGATGGTCCTGGATGCTACTTTGTTAGCAGTTACAGTATTTTCCACACTATAAGGCACACTGGACTATAATGAATGGTCTATTTTAAAACTTTTTTTCCCCCACAAATAAGGCACACTTTGATTATAAGGTGCACTGTCAGTTTTTGAGAAAATTAAAGCTTTAAGGTGCGCCTTATAGTGTGGAAAATTCTGTAATTTTTATTCTAGCAGCTCTGAACTGTTCATCAGCTTGACTGGTTGGTCCAAATGTTGATTTGTCCTCTTCCTGAAAACATTTACTGCTTGAAAATATCAATAAATTCAGACTATCTCGGTTGTCCAAACATGTAAGCAAAATAACCAAACTGGGTTACATTAGAAATCTTTTTTTTTTCTTTTACTTTATAATACCAGGGCCAACTGAGTCTATGCTTCAAATGAACAGGAGTTTAATTTAGCTTTAGCTCATGTATGTAACAATCTGTTTTTAAAATGGCAGTAGAAATCCCAACAAGGACAACGTCTTCAACATATCCTAGAGCAATTGTTCGATTAATGAGCTGAACAGATTTAATTTGAATGCCTAAATCGGTCACTGGTTTACAATGAGAAGCCGCCATCATTAACTTCTATTTGGAATCGGTGAGTTAGTTCATTAAAAAATGCTGTGCATTTCCAGTGGTGACTCCTCCACTGATGAATAGCTTTATGGATCGGGGGGGGAGGAATGACTTGGAGAACAATCGTTAGCATCATCTGTAGCTTCATCTGGCTTGTTTCCATCATTCCACGCAGGCTGAAGGAGTCAGGAATGGAATTCTGATTCTGATGAGGAAATGAAGCTGTATCACCTCTTTAGTCACAAATGTGAATGAAATGACAAAAACGTGCGCGTTCATAACATCTATTAGATTCTTTTGGCATTAATCATTGTTATAAGCTATGTTATCATTTTGAATGTTGTTTTCTATTATTTTCTTGTAAGAAATTGCTTTTTTTTTTTTTTGAAAACTCACCAAAAATGGCCAAAGGGTAAAGTAATAATAAACATCATTGTAGATATGGGAAAAAAATGAGGGCAAATAATGAAAGAGTTGAAGATTTCACAGCTGTCAATTTAATTCATACTGAATTTGACTGAGTAATTAAACTATGCATTCTTTTGCTCTTGATAAATGGAGTTGTAAAAGCCTCGCATGCCCATGGATGATTGAAAGAGCGACTGTATGTACTGAACAGAAATAGTTCTTATTTTATTTATTCTATTTTATAAAAAGTATATACTGATTTTATTAGTTGGAGCAAGTAAACACTCTTTTCTCTGTCGTTGTTGTCTCAAGTCTCCGGTAAAAAATCACAAGGCTTACAAAACGAGCTCAGCTTTGCAGATAAATAAATGTGTTCACCTTGTGCCGCGCACCTGGAGCTGGGATGAAGAGGAGGATGAAGAGGAGGATGGTGTAAACGGCTGGTGGACTCCCAGTGTTTATGTGCAACACTCACACACATATATAACAACTTCCCACAGATGAATGTGTTGTCTTCCGTTTGCTGCTCACTGATTTGTACACTATCAATGTAATCAATTGTGAGATTAAACAGTATCAATAAAAGTCTGGCTGTTCTGTGTGTGTGCATTAAGACAGCATCTACTTTTTATAAGTCAACATAAGCTATAAGCTATTTAACATAAGGATATACAGTCTGTGTCACACTTAACACGAGTCTAGATATTCAAAACCAGTTAAATTCTAAATGTATCTTTACCTCTTTTGACTGAAGGAAACATTCTTACACTGGGGCAATGTGATTTTGTTTTAAATTGGGCAATTTTTGAGTAAAAATTATTTAATCTAAGTGTCCAATTTAATTTACTGTAATATTTAAAATTGTTTTATTTCTTCTTATGGCACTTTGGTGGTTACTTCAGGATGTGTGTGGGACACACTGAAAATCACCCCACAGAGGATGAAGTTAAAGTTAAAAGGTGGGTGGATATCTGACTGTTTTTTCATGCTTTTCATATTTTACGGTGATTTTATTATTTATTATACAAAACAGGAAATGAAAATTAATACTTCCATAAAAAATTTATTTTATTCCTGTTTGGATACATTTTAATAATTGTTTTTCAATTTTTCCTTTTGTATGTTTGAACCAACAAAAATCAGATCACCACTTGTTTTTGTTTGGTTTTTATTTTATATCTGTCTCTGAAATGAAAATCAATCTTAGGACTGGAAATGAACAAATGAGAAAATAACAAATATTTTGGAATTTCTATAAATTTTATTACTTGTAAATATTACTATCTTATAATCTAAAAAATGTTTTTTAAGTTTTAAAACATGCCAAAAATGTCATTTAACACCTCAATGAACACCTTTCTATAATCCAGGTTGAGACAGTGATGAGGAAGATGATGCAGATGTTTGGACCAGCTGAATGTCGGGAGCCTGGGAATGAAGCCTGAGGGGAGAACTGGTGCTGGTGCGCTGGGAGGGAATGGGTGGTAGAACAACACCTGCAGGCTTTGACGTGTCCTTTTTCACCACCTCTGTCTTCAGTTGGGTCGTTTTCCCTTTGGTCTTAAGCAGACTTTGTGGTTTAGTCGCTCCTTTCTGTTTCTCTGCTCCTGCGTGGGGGGTCGGTGGAGGGAGGCGAGCCGGAGAATTGATGCCAGTGACAGTCTGCTGTGATTTAACGGTCGGGCTGTCGCTTATCTTGTGTGCGAGGGCTGCGATTGGAGACAAGTGGCTGGATGGTTTCATGGAGGACATTAAGGTCAGCGTGAGACGAGGGATTCTCCTCGGCTTACTTTTCGTCGTATGCCTGTTGTGACTGAACTGGGTGAGTCTTCTCTTTTTGGGTTCCTTCTTGTCTTTAGAGCGATGCTTAGTCCTGTTCGTTTGTTTCGACTGTCGTTTCACCTTTCGCTTAAGACCTTTCCTCTTCTTTGCTTCTTTTTCCCCTTCATCTTTCTCCCCACTTCTCTTCTCTTCACACCCTGAAGGTGAGACCGGACCTTCTCCATCCTCATCCTTCTCCTGGTCGGAGGTGGATGAATTATTACTGCCGGCTGAAGCCACGCGATCCTTCCTGCTTTTCCCCTTTTTACCAGTTTTTGTTTGTTCAGGAAATAACCCCCCCAGAAGGCCCTTCGCCGCTGCCCTCGCCAACACATCTTGGACTGTTTCCACCTTAGTGGGATCTGCCTGAATAAAAAATAAAAAAAAGGAGCAAGGCCAGTTTAAGATTTGTGGAAGAAACAAGGCATTAAATCCACCGGCCTCATGGGTGACGTAACAACAAGGAGATCTTTACAGCTAAACAGTTTTATAGAAATGAGGCACGGCTATAAAGTGAACCTTCAGAGGAGGAAGAGACGGCGAGGATTTAATGGCTTTTACGGCTCAACGGAGCAGAATGTGGGATAGAGCCTAATTTGAAAGGCAACACGACAGTCACTGCTGTCACATGCCACTTAACAAATCTCCCTGTTTCCCTTTGGTGAGAAAATTTTACAGCCAAGCAAGCAGCTTGTGAAGCTGTAGGTGAGCACAGTTGGTAGTTAAATGCTGCTGTCAGCATGCTTTAACATGCATGCACAGCCAGAGCTAACATGCTGAAGTGTAACAGGTATGTTGTTATAACCATGTTCACTGTCTGCGTGACGCTGGAATGGGAATGCGTGCTTCAAAACAGACAAACGTAAAATTAATTATCCCATTATTTCAAATACTGTACTAATGTGAACAATCTCCAGGCGCATGCAAAATATAGATAATACAATTACGGTATTTTCTGCACTATAAGGCGCACCCTCAATGAATGGCTTATATTAAAACCTTTTTCATATATAAGGAAACTGTCGGTGTTTGAGAAAATGAAAGGCTTTTAATGTGGAAAATACTGTATTAAGAATTTTAATTAACCACAATAAGATGTAGAACTTTCTGAATGGGGACAGTAAGGAAATATGAGCGAGCTAAAAACAGTCCGGTTCAGGTCGATTTTACCAGCAAAACAAAAACATGTTAGCATCGACGTCATAAAGACGCTACCGTCCAGGTGCTCTGCAGCGGTTAGACCGGTGTGACCACACACACACACACACACACACACACACACACACACACACACACACAGCTCTGCTGTGATTTGATTAACTGTGAGAGTGAACATTGATCTAATTATACTAAATTAGATTTTAAATTATTGCAATGCCACTGGACAGGTGAACAAGCCCTCCCCCACATGTTTGTGTGTGTGTGTGTGTGTGTGTGTGTGTGTGTGTGTGTGTGTGTGTGTGTGTGTGTGTGTGTGTGTGTGTGTGTGTGTGGTTGTATTGATATACTCCCACTTGCACACACACACACACACACACACACACATCACAATCTCTTCCCTGCACCAGCGTCCCAGTTTTAAGAGCAGCGTCTTATTTCCTTATTTCCTTTTATTTTATTTATTTTTCATGTTTGAGTGGAGCAAGATAAAAAAAATAGAGGTGGGGGCCAAAGAGATGAAGTAATGAGGTGATGAAACAAGACAATTGTGTGTGTGTGTGTGTGTGTGTGTGTGTGTGTGTGTGTGTGTGTGTGTGTGTGTGTGTGTGTGTGTGTGTGTACGCAGACAAGCAGATCAGACCAGCCTTCCAGCCGACAGTAAAAGAGTGCAGTCTCAGCACAAATGGAAGGTCTCCTTACAAAGCACTCACACACACACACACACACACACACACACACACACACACACACACACACACACACACACACACACTATTTTACTATTTTACTTTACCATCTTAAAACACAACCTTGAATTTTTGACTCCTAACACTTTAACCCTTTCATACCCCACATCCCACATGTTTTCACACCCCCCCCCCCCCCCTGGCGTCTCACCTGTCGGGACAGACGTGCGACGAAGCAGCCGTTGGTGAACTGGGATGGTTCCAGTCTGAAGAACTTGGAGTCTGTTGAGTCTGGTGTGTCTTCTGACTGGGAGTCCTCAGGGAAAATGGGACCGTTAACCCTATGAGGGCAGCACCACCACAGATTATCAGGGATTATTCACCATTAAATCCAGTCAAATGAATTAATAAGTAAAAGTAATACATAATTTTGAATTAATTTCAAAGCAACAACAGGAACTGCATTTATTTTTTACTGTGGTGCTGCTCATGTGTGTTACTCTGTGTGTTAATGTCCTCAACACGATCAAACTGTTATCTGATCAAAACACCACTTCATTCAATTCAGTCCAAATTCAATGATGATGAATTTTCATTGTCATGTAAATTATCAGTGAGACGCTTCATTCTTGAAAATAACTACGTCACACGCTGCTGATAACGGTGGATGTTCAAGGTGGAAATAAAACACAAAAAGAGACTTCATTATTATTTGGTGCTGAGTCAGCATTTATTTTAACATTAAAGACACCGTTTCTTTTTTCATTTCTGTATCACACATAAACATTCGGTGGAGCTTTTCTGAATCTTGTGTCAGAAAGCCGGCACGGCACGGATTAACACATTTAATCACAGAGTGGATTAAGATTAAAGGTCCCATATTATACTCCTTTTAATTAATTTCACACAGCTGCCAGATGTCCAACTACACTGCATTCAAATCGTATTGCCCCCAAATTGATCTCTGGTGCTTCATTTCATTGGAAAACAAGGTTTTTTTTTAAAGCAGTGCACATTTTTCCTACTTTTTTTGAACACTGCAAAGTAAGTCTTTTTGAATTGGAATGAAGAACCAGTTAACTTCTATCTCGTTCGTCGCCGTTGCAACCCGGTGGTCGCTGTGAAACAGGGCAGACTTGCATTCAACTTTCTGGTTTTCCATTAAATGCAACCAGAATTAATTTTTTTTCTAACAACCTTCATTGACTGATTTATGACCAGGAGAATAAAAAAAACACACACAAATACGTGGAGGCATCTCATTTCGTTTGTGGCTTGGAGGGGGTGGGGGGGGTGGACAAGTGATGCAAAGTCAATTGAGTAATTAAATCAACTGAATAGAGGGAATTAATTTAAATAGGGAATGAGAGTGCGTGTGTGTGTGTGTGTGTGTGTCTGTGTGTGTGTGTGTGTGTGTGTGTGTGTGTGTGTGTGTGTGTGTGTGTGTGTGTGTGTGTGTGTGTGTGTGTGTGTGTACCTGAAAGGCAGCAGTTTGGGATGGGTGTGCATTTTCTCTAGCGCTCTTTTCACCAGTTGTTCATTCTCCTCAGGATAAAGTGAGCGTGTGCAGTAAACCACCGTCTGAACCTTTGGGACTGGCAGGAGAAAAGAATAATTATTTGTTCTGATTATTGTCGTTTATGTCTGTGCCAACACCTTACACACTGTATAACACACAAGTTTGTGTTTCATTGCTTTAGATAACTCAGCATCTACCATTCCATGTGCACTCACAGGACAGAGCGTGTGCTAGGAGTCGTCCCTGCTGAGAGGACACTGCTTCTATTTTTCTCTGCGACACAGAACCCTGGGACAAATCTGGCAGCAGATCCCAGTCTGTCAACAGAATCATCATATTATAATAGTATAGATTTACAACTAAGATCAAACATATCTATATATATATATATATATATATATATATATATAGTATATAGTCTTTGTTTCATTGCAGCCATTTGCTAAAATCAAAAAAAGTTCATTTTATTTCCCATGAATGTACACTCTGCACCCCATGTTGACAGAAAAAAACCCCCAGAAATGTAGAAATTTTTGCAAATTTATTAAAAAAAGAAAAAACTGAAATATCACATGGTCATAAGTACTCAGACCCTTTGCTGTGACGCTCATATTTAACATATTTCCTCCGATCCTCCTTGAGATGTTTCTACTCCTTCATTGCAGTCCAGCTGTGTTCAATGAACCTGTTTGGACTTGATTAGGAAAGGCTCACACCTGTCTATATAAGACCCAGCAGCTCACAATACAGTCAAAGCGTCCCAAGAAGACTCAAGGCTGTACTGGATCGAAAAGGTGCTTCTACTCAATACTGAGCAAAGGGTCTACTTACGACCATGTGATATTTCAGTTTTTCTTTTTTAATAAATTTTCAAAAATTTCTGCATTTCTGTTTTTTTCTGTCAGGATGGGGTGCAGAGTGTACATTCATGAGAAATAAAATGAACTATTTTGATTTTAGCAAATGGATGCAATGAGACAAAGAGTGAAAAATTTAAAGGGGTCTGAATACGTTCCGTACCCACTGATATATATATATATATATATATATATACAGGTATATACATCATGAAACAAATTAGATTCCTTCTTCTAGATTTCATTCTCCATTGATTTTAGATGACATAATGGGGAGCTGTGACCCACCTCCACGTTCCTCATACATGGTGGGCACGGGGTCACTGAGGGCAGAGCAGGAGCACTGAGGAAGCACCAGGATGACCTTTAACCTTTGGACAGCGGCATCCGACTCATGCAAACCACAGAACGTCTCTGACAGGACTCGGACGTCTGCAACGAATGTGTAGATTAACAGCAGGAAAATGGAAAGAGTCCAAACATCTGAGTGATTATGAACTTTTTTTTTTAACGACTTTAGTCTCACTTTTGATCTCCATGTGTGCGAGCACTTCTTGTATCTCCTCCGTCTGTGACGGCGTGCGATCGGCCCCGCACACCAACACTCTGCCGGATCGGGCAGCAGCCACGACAGCTACGTGGGCCACAGTCACGGCCGAGAAGGACCCCGCCACCAACACGTCACCGTTTTCAAACAACAGGGGGCGCAACACGCTCACTGCCACGCACAGGCTCCTGTCCTGCATGGAGATGAACAGTTATTTTATCAAACATGTCTGTGTGAATAAAAGTATCCAACAAGAATGCATTTTAGGGAGTCATGAACTATTAAAAAGTGAGTCAGCCAATAAAAAAAAATTATAAAGTAATTTGTGATCAATGGTTTGCTGGAAAATTTAAGAAAAACAATTGACATTAATGCTGGCAGTGGTCTCATGCTCAGATTAGAATACATTCATAAAGCAACAATCAAACAGGAATACTTTGACTTCTACATTTATTAGAGTAATCTTTCCACCAGACCTGCACGTTGAGAACACGTGGAGTTGTGAAGCTGCTGTGTTGGAGCAGACGGTGAAGCTGGGGGGTGAAGACCAGCGTGTCGGGACAGAGGGGGTCTCTGCAGAAAGCCACCTCCCTGAGATCGCTCATTTCCTTCACGTCACACAAGCCAGCGCTTCGTAACGCTTGAATCATTTCTTCAACGCTGCAGAGGAGAGATTTAACACCTCAGCTTGAAGGTTTTATCTTTACAGAGACGTGATCTGTCCTATTATAGACCTAACACCTGTGTAGAACAGATTCTGTGACTCAAAGGCATTCCTGACACAAACAACAAGTGTTTCCTGGTGAATGATCTTGCAATACTTAGAGTTACGCAGTTATGAGTCACCCTAAAGTTTGAAGAATGCTGAGCCCGTCGAAATTCACACACCTTGTTACTGTAATAATAAATCCACCACATTAAACTCAGTGTGTCGGTAATTTCCTTTCGCATAAAATCCCTTTCTGGTCATTTTTTGTCACCATTCAGGCACGTGAAAGAATAAATGATGTTAGAAGAACAGGACGTGCCACAAAAGGAAGAGCCAGACAATAATTGTACCCTCTTAAGTACAGCAGTTTAATGGAACAAAGGGCAAAGAGCGTGCCTGGCCTTCAGAGGATTGACCCAAGCGTAAAGGGGTAGATTTTTTGCCCTGTGTTGTTTGGTCCTGATTGGCTCAGAGAGAAATCGGGAGACGCTCTTCAGATTCAGCATCACTCTGCAGCGAGCGAGCGATGCTGCCAGTCTGGTCTCACACCTGTAAACGATCAAACACACAAATTATTCCATCCCTTCTGGAAAAGTTACAGGTGATTTACACATTTAACAGAATGCATACAGTTGGAAAAAACAATTTCAAGGTTGTAAAAGAAGTTGGATTTGTGATGTCAGCGTTTTGGCACACCTCAGCATCTTCCTCTCCAGGTCCCTGACTTCCTGCAGAGTCTCCTCCTCTTCCTGTGATGAATGTTTACGAGGTAAAAAACGTCTGTCCTGGTAGTCGAACAGCATGACCATCGCCAGCGGCAGCAAATCGCTGGACTATCAAACATAGTCATTATTATTACCCATCAAAAAAGATTTGAATTGATTATCAAATCTTATCAAATATTTAAATATAGTTCATGTAAGGCTCAATACTCTGTAAGGTTTGGATGAACACACACGGAGGCTATAAATGAAATGTTAATTATGATCATTTGTTTGAAGCAGTTGCACTGAAACATTTATTTTCTTTATTTTCCAGAATATAAAGAATTGTTTTCTTTCCAATAATTTATACGCTGAATAACTTTTTGTTTTTTTTGAGTAGCTCATCCACAGTGTTTAGTGATGTTACTTAAAATTCTAAAAATGCCTTAAAATTCTAAAAATGATGTATAATCATATAAATTATGTATATATATATATAATGTTATTATAACATAACATTATAATAACATACAAACTGCGGAGGAGGAATATGTTTCAGTTAAAAAATGTGTGTGGCAGCTTTTATAGCAAAAAGCCTACTCTGTTTTACCTGTCCCTCGATAAAGCCACAAACACACACACACCCCACACACACACAATTAATTGTGACTATTTGTCAATGTATGTGTCATTGCACAGTGTTTTATGGTGTCATTTTCAGTCTGCCAGTTAGAAATAGTGTCTGCCTGTCTCCTGTATGCATCACTTCTGAATACAAATGGCTTTTAACTGTTTATTTTAAAATATTCTGAAGGATCACGTTCATATGGAGACCAAAGCGCTCAGCTTTATGAATCGATGACAGACAACTCCCGAACAGTTTAACAGTCAGGTTGTTGAATGTTTTTTAATCAGATTTGGGCTCGTGACCACTCGTGTTAGGTCTATAGGGACTCACAATCTGCTGCCTTGTATGGAAACGACTGTCAGCTATCATGTCCTCCAGTAAAGTTTGGTCTGGGAAAAAAACATCATTGTTAATTAACAAAAACAAGAACTCTAACTATCCAATGGGTGCTTTATACAAAAGAATCTAATGTCATTCTTATCTAAATTAAATTAAATTTACACTTTATTGATCCCTCAAATGGGGAAATTTTATTTATATAATATAATTATATTAATATATATGTAATATTATATATATATATATATATATATGTATAAATTAATTAAAATAAATAATATATATCATATCATATCATATAATTCTTTGTATAATTTAAAGCATTTATATTTTTTCATTAATTTTTTAATAGAATGCTCACTTCATTACAAAAAACAAACTAACAAATGAATAAATCTCCTTTTCTAAGGTTTGTTGGTAATTTCTGCTTCTACTTCAGGAGAATCTGGAAAACAATAATACTAAAGTTTTATTTGTGGTTCTTCTGCAAATGAAAAATGACAGTATTTACTCTAGCATCATTTTTGCGGCTTCAGAAATTACAAAAAAACAACTTTGGACCTTTGACATCATTTTGAAAAATGATCTTAGATTCAGACTCAAACATAGTCTAAAGGTCATTTCCCACAGGGTCGTAAGGGTCCGTTCACACAAGCTGCTGCGGTTTAAAAATCTGTAATCCAATCTGTAACTGATCCATGTGAGCTATGAATCTCAAGTTGCCTTCTATTGATAGCATCTATCTCACACTTATTCCACTCCAAAGTACTTAATGGCTGTACAAAAAACAGCTGTGGGTAACTTTTAAACTTTAAACTTTTAAACTTTTTGAAACAGGGGATGTAGGCTAGGTAAAGTGCATTCTATTCATTCATTCATTCATTCATTCATTCATTCATTCATTCATTCATCTGCCAATTGTGTACCATGTGTTTATCAGACCTTTTTGTTGTTTGTTGCTGTTGGCAACGAGGCTGATAAATGCAATTAATTAAAAAAATCCAGAGTGATCCATGAAGATAAAAGCAGAAATAAAAGATCGTTCTCTTTGATGCAAAATACCTTGTGCACTCTGATAGGTTATGTGTAATATGTTAAACTAGAAAAATCAAAACTATCAGAAACCAGATCCACGTGCAGCTAACTGCTGTGTGTTTTCAAAGTGACTTCTTGTGCACGTCTAGTTTGCACCAACTTATCACCTCTCATGCAGACATCTGCTGCTAAGTCCAGCTGAAGTCATTTGCTGTCCCATGGTGAAATGAAGTGTGTGTGTGTGTGTATACTATGTATTTAATCTACAGTCTGCAGCTGAAGCTGCCATTCAAGAGTAAATATTGGAGTTGTTACAGGCTGCAGCTCCAATCCTATTCATTGTACAGATAAGACTTCCTTATAAAGGGTGGGCAGGTCCTGCAGAGGTAGAGTACCAAATAAAATAAATGAATTTCCCACTGACTGCGTGTTTAACCTTGTCTCCAATGCAGTATGAAGGAATGCTAAAGTGATCAAACCAAGGATGAAGGATGCCGATCTTCATAATTGTTAATATGATTTTTTTCACACATTTGAGTGTATTGAACACCAGCTGGTAGGCCTGTCTCTGAGTGGGTTTGTCTCTGCTCTCTGGAAGCGGTGTGTCTGTCTTCTTCCTGTAAGGCAGAAGCTGTCCCGTCATCGTTTCTCTTTGTAGCTGCTGGAAAATAGCTGCTGCTTGCAGGTAGACCCGGTCTGACGGAGAGGGGGCTGGATGGGATGAAAAAGTGGAAAAACAGGAGGAGAAAGAGGTGTGGAAAAACAAAATCCAAGGAAAATATGTGTCATTATCAATAGTGTTAAGTACAGTAGAACTCGGTTTCCAACCACAATTTCTTCCTGAAGGCTGTTCGAATAGTTATTTGTTGGAATTCCAAATACATTATTCCTATTACAAATAATGTAAATGGTCTTAATTCGTTCCAAGACGCTAGAAAATGACCTGTCTTCATGTTATTATGTTATTTCATAATGTCATTTATATATTAAATTGTATAGTAATGAAACATATAAAAGGAATGTAAGAGAAAGAAGTAAACACGAGAGAGAAAGAAAAAAAAAACATGGACGTAATCAGGTTAGCCTCAGTACGAGTTACCGTCGTCTTCTGGACAGAAGTTTACGGTACCGTAACTCGTACCGTAGGCAATGGAATGCAAATTAAGTGAAAGGTTATTGAATACTGTAAACTAAAATAAAAAGCAGATTACAGTTAAAGCATAAGAACAATAGAGATAAGAAATTTTACCTTTGTGGGCGTTTGAGTCGGCGTTCGACTTCAAAATTTTGTTCGACTTCTACGACAAAACAATTCCGAATTTTTTGGTCCAATTCCAATTTGTTCGATGTCCAAAGCGTTCGAAAACCAAGGTTTGCTTGTAATACTTGTGATTTTTTGTTGTCGTTTTTTAAATTTCTTCTTTAGGCCTCAACAGGTGAGTATAGTATTTTCTGCACTATAAGGCGCACCTTCAATGAATGGGCTATTTTAAAAAAAATTCATGCATAAAGCATCTGAGAACTGATCTTCACTAATGGTCTCTTTTAACACTTTTTTCTAAAAAATGAGAAAATGAAAGGCTTTTAGGTGCCCCTTATAGAAAATACTGAACATCACAGCACACTGGTAGATATTTCAAACCAATAACTCACTTGAAGGTACAGATGAACTAACATGGGGAATAGCAGGTAGGAATGAATGTGATTGGTCGCTGGTCTGTTGGCTCTGGTCTTCAGGTGAGACGATGGCTTCCGATTCAGATTTTGTATTCATATTGTCATTAAAGCCCACCGCTGCTGAGTCTGCTTCAGTCAAATGATCAAACAAGTGAAAAATTGAATAAATCAGAGAACAAAAGAATAATTACATAATTGAATCATTCCTCAAATGGACAAACAAATGAAATGAATGAATGAAGGAGGAATTAAAGGGGGACATTCGATCAACCATCACTTTTTTTTTTTAACCATAATTTCAATTCCAACAAGGTGCATGCACCATCAAAATGATAGAAGAAGGATCAGTCCTTTTAATCTGGATCCACTTCAGAATTTGATGAAGTTGTTTAAGCAAAGTTTCTAAAAACAATCCAAAATGACTTTAAAAAGTAAAAAACTACAATGCACACTCATAGATACCAACTGCCTAAATTTTCCTTATTTTCCATCAAGATCCATGGTCCGTGAGAAAAGAAAGAAAATGTTGAATAAAATATTACAACATTAAAGAAACTGACCTGTAGTTCTTTTTTTTCTGCTGCATATAAACCTTACCTTTGCTGGCTGAAAACCTTTTTAAAGTTAATATCCAGTGTGTCTGTCAACATTATATCTTCTCTCTCACACACTTCTATCTGTTCAACCAACATGCATCATAATCTTTTTTTTTTTTTTAAAAACCTTAACCTGAGATGTGCAAATGTAAGAAGCGCCGTGTTAGTCACGGCTGACGTTTGAGACAGGATCTAGTTTCTGTGTGAGACGGTGAGGCTGCAGGATACGGTGGATGGCTCCACTCCTCTTGTTGCAAGTAGGCAGCAGCTACGACACATCATCATGAATAAATTATCACCCAATCGCCTGACCTCTTAACACCGGACAAAGGTCCACCTCTCACTGACCCTACACTCATTTCTGTGCAGCGCCTGCTCACTCACACACACACACACACACACGCACACAATATAAAATAATGTATTGCATACACAGTATTTTCTGCACTATAAGGCGCACTGGATGATAAGGCACATCTTCAATGAATGGCCCGTTTTAAAAAGAATCGTCATACATACATAAAAAACGGAGAAACTTAAAGGCTTTTAGGTGTGCTGTATGTAAGCTGAGGGTCAAGTCATTGGTTTTAGGAGTCCAAAAGACGTCACATGACTTGACATAAAAAAACGGACACATGAGGGTTAACGTTTCAAGATTGAAAGGCCGATTGAAAGCGACATGGATTTGTTACGTCGTCTTTTACAAAACCCGTCGATGTTTAAACCACAAGGTTGAGAATGACCACAAAAGTTCACACAATCTCCAAAAAGGCGGTATCTGTTCTGTACAAGTGGGATTAATGAATGAATACGACGCAGCAGTGAGTCCATGAGCGAAGAGCTTCTATCCTCTGCGAGAGAAAGTCCACTTTGGACGAGTAGCCCTGGAAGAAAAGGCTACAGCAGCTTAGTGTAATCTGGATTGACAGTGATGGACTGTTTAATATTGCATGGCGGGTCTTACTGCTGTCATTCAGAATTCTCCTCACCGGAGCAGCGCCGCTCACCGTCTGCAGAACTACAACTCAGCAGGTATCTGTTTCTAAACCATTACCAACAAACTGGTATTCTGTATTTGTAGTGAAGGGTTTTCCTTCTCTGCTCTGGTTCTCCCAGTGAATTAGTGACACACTCACACTCATCACCTGTTTGTCATGTGTGTGTTCCTGTTCCAGAATATGTCAACAGCATAATAATAAAGGTGCTCCTGTCCTGTCTGGAGTGTTCTGAGATCTCAGTAATATTTTAGTAGTTTTAGTTTAACAGACTCATTCATGTGTGTGTGTGTGTGTGTGTGTGTGTGTGTGTGTGTGTGTGTGTGTGTGTGTGTGTGTGTGTGTGTGTGTGTGTGTGTGTGTGTGTGTGTGTGTGTGTGTGTGTGTGTGTGTGTGTGTGTGTGTGTGTGTGTGTGTGTGTGTGTGTGTGTTTGGGTATTTTATATTGACATCCTGATGGAAATAGAATGAGACATACAGTATGTTCCCACCAGCAGAGCAGAAGGAGGGCGCCCCCTGCTGGCCATAGTGGAGCTTTACACCGGAAGTGGTTAAAAATGCCTTCCAGGTCTTTTTGTCATCCACTTTGGTGAAGAACACCTATCCGAAAATGTGCACGTCTCTGACAGCTGACACATGTATTGTTAAAAAAATCAGTCAAACCAAAACCAGAACAACCTTCTTTTTTCTTTTTTTTTACCTTTTCCCTTGTCAATCATATGGGTAAGTGAAGAAAGTGAGATGCTCTTGAGTTTCTTTGATTGCTAAATGTATTTGAAAAGCCTCTTGGATAAAATATAATACTTATAGTAATATAGTATTATAAAGCAGAAGGTTATGCTGTTTGCTTGAATTCATTGAAACACTGTCTTTGAAATATAAAGTACATAGTTCTCACAGTACAATGGTTAATGGAGTATCCATCCATCCATCCATCCATTTTTGAGAAAATTAAAAGCTTTTAGGTGCACCTTATAGTGCGGAAAATACTGTACTAGTCAACCTGGAGAGAACACAGACATGGGGAGAATATATAAGTCTGTGTAGAAAGGGATAAAAACCAGTACCTTCTATCTGTCAGTGCTAACGACTCTGCCACGGAGTATTCATACATATTCAGGAAAAGATCTGTATACTTCTTGCATAATGTGCACCTCATTTGTGTTGTGTCAAAGTGCTCTTAGAGAGTATGCATAAAAGTAAAGGTTAAACATGTCCTGTTGGTTCCAATCCCACATTAACATCCCGCCTACGTGTTATTTTCGGCGGGAGCAGCATGAGAGAACTTGCGCTGAGGGAAATGTCATCTGACATGCCAGAACAGGCGTGGGCAAAACGTTTACGGCCTGTTAGGGTTTGTAATCTGGACTTATTCAAACGAATTATGATTCATTTTATGAGATAAATGAAATTGTAAAATATTTTTTTTATAATAAGCTTTGCATATGTGTGCTTTCTTGCCTATTAAAGGAAAAACCCTTTCATATAATGGTTTTACATGACATTTTTCATTAGTACATAGCTGAGGAGTACAGCAGTATCCATAATTTTTTTTTATAATTAACTATAGAACTCAAATGTTTGTCCTTGGTGTTACTGAATAGTTTACTCTTTGTAAATACAGATTTAAATGTGAATAAATATTAACTTGTTCTGGATTTATTTTTACAGTATTGCATAATAAATAGTGATGTCATTATACGACAAAGAGGAACATAAAAATAATTCAATTTAAACACTGTATTTTTACATTCCATCTTTTCCTTTGACATTGGTAGATCATTTTTCACCTCATTTTTTTCATCAGTTTTTATTTGAGAAAGTTACAGAACGTTACAAAAAAGCAGATAAAAACAAACAAACAAAGAGTTCCTCACTGATAATGAACAAATTCTGGATTATTCTTACAATTTATGGTTGTTTTGGAAAAGACATGCAAAAAAAATCACAAATGGTGACTGATACGACTGTAAATAATCTTAAAAATTATAATTATAATTTAATAAAATAAAAATTAAATTTAAATTTAAATAAAATTAAATTAAAATTAAAAATACATTAAATTAGATAAAAAATTAAATAAAATTAAAAAAAAATAAAATGAAAATTATAAAATTTAAGAAAATAAAAATTATAATTAATCCTGAAATGCATTTCCCTGATGGAACCTCTTTAAGGAATTAATAAAGTAATACTCTACTCTAAACTGTTAACAAAGACTATGTATGGCTTTTACCAAACCAACAGAGGGAGATGTTTTCCCGGTTTATGCCAGTGATAACTCCGTTCCTGCAGCATGTGATCCATTTGTGACCAGCTTCTCGCCTCCATTTGATCTGAGTACTCAAATATCATGAATGTATGAACTTGACTCTTCTTATCAGGCGCTCTGCTGCATGAACAAGGTACAGAATGAACTCTGGTATCAGCAGACATGGACATAACATCTGCATCTTATCTCACCAGAACTTAAAAATACCCAAGAGAAAAAGAAAAACAAAACAAAACCAGGAGGTAGGTCATCAATGTGTGGAAAAAACCCCTGTGAGCTCTTTTATTTTTAGGGGCCAAATGAGCCTCACTTCTCCACGGGTGTGAGAGTACAGCTGGGGGGATTATCCCATCCAACACGCGTCATCAATGTCGCCTCACAATAGGGCTCCAGTTGCTCCCCGTGTGTTGTGTGTGTGTGTGTGAATTTGAGTGGATTCAATAATCGGCCCGGTTGGAGATGGCGGATGGTGCGGCCGTAAGCTGACCTGGAATTTTCTCAATAAAGAGCTAATCTTTACGGGAGGCCGTACAGTACTGAAGGAGTTTAGTCTCTCCTTCTAATAAATTTATGTACAGGGTCACACCACCCACAATCCCACACCACCCTCAGTCACATTTCTTTAAACATACCTAGGTTAGTGAACTACATTTATAGTGCTGCTATACATATGTCCAAAAGTATGTGGACAATCAAACATTACCATGACCTGCTGTGACATTTCCCACTTCCTTCTGGGAAAACTTTCCACCAGAGTTTTGGATCCCAGCTGAGGGAATTTGCACCCATTTGGTCACAATAAAGTTAACAATAATGTTACAATGATGCCACTGCTGCTGCAGTTCATCTCAAAGCTGTTGGGTGGGGTTAAAGCCACATCTTTGTGTGGGCCGGTCGAGTTATTTGGGTCAGGATTGGAGTTGTTTTGGTTTTTTTTTACCAATTTAAGCATAAAGACTCCACGGAGCGATATAGTTTTGAACATTTAAATGTAACTTTATGAGTTGATGCTGGGTTTAAGCGGAATTCTGATTAGATCCAGTTCAGACATAAAATATGTTTTTAGTTGTTTTTTGAGGGTGTTATAACTCATTTACATTTAAATGATTAGAAATAATTTAAATCAGGTAGGAATCTTCTTTATTCTCAGTCGTTGGAAAAGAAAGTTTGTAAAGTAGGACTTCCCTTTGGGACTTTTGTTTGGATTTATATATGAAATGAAAATTCTTGTGAATTTGAAGTATAACTATAACTAATAATCGAGTTCTATTCTTTTTTTTATTCTTGACGCCTCTCTTCAAATTCAAAACGATCAAACAGCAACAACAAAAACTGGACTTAACTTTGTCAGTTAGACACAGATGTCTCTCTCTCTCTCTCTCTCTCTCTCTCTCTCTCTCTCTCTCTCTCTCTCTCTCTCTCTCTCTCTCTTGCTTTCTCTCTTTTTCTCTCACACAGACATTATTTCTCATGTTTTTATTTTTTTTATATTTAAAACACAGAACATTAACATTTCCATGAATGATTCCAGCAGGTAAGCTTCTAGGCAGCAGCACTTTGGCATTACAAATTCAGTAAACCAGTGAACAACAGCAACATGATCCTGGTTTTCCTCCTTTCTCAGTTTTCCTGGCAGTGTGTGTGTGTGTGTGTGTGTGTGTGTGTGTGTGTGTGTGTGTGTGTGTGTGTGTGTGTGTGTGTGTGTGTGTGTGTGTGTGTGTGTGTGTGTGTGTGTGTGTGTGTGTGTGTGTGTGTGTGTGTGTGTGTGTGTGTGTCGTGATTGGACCGACTCGTTGCAGGTGAATCGATGTGTTTCTCCCGTGTCTTTTGTACGTCTGTGGAGCGTTTTTGGAGCATCATCGGAACGTTTTCCTGGGAATCTCAGCTGTTTGTGTCTCAGGTCTCTCTTCCCTTTGTCTACCAACCAGGTCACGGTCTGAGCTGCTTATTGTGGGGAGAGTTTGCTTTTGTTTACACCTTGAAAAAAGACCATACATGTATGTCTCAGTGGCTTTTGCATGTGCATAAAAACTAAAAGTCTAAAAAATCATAATGGAAGGATGATTACAGTTTCTTCTCCTATTTATTAGGTTTAATACAGTTTTCTTAAAGGGTATAAATAATGGCAGACAGCAGATGACCATCTCTGCAATGCTCAAACACAGAAAAATCAAACCTGGATTATTTTTACCAATATTTTTTGCTTGTATTTCTTTGTTGCCAGAGAGACCGACAGCAATCTGTGTTCAGTGTGAGGCAGTTAAGAAACAAGTAAAACTAGAAATGGCTGAAAGAGCACATACCTTCACTAAAGGCTTAACAATCAGAAAAGAGTGTATTTTATGGAAGAGCACCCAGTTCAGCTTTCAGCCTCTGGATTTAATGACTTACTTTAAGGTATTCACTTATAAAATGTTAAATCACCATTACATCAACATTTTTCAAAAGAACATGAATACAACACAACCAGAAACCAACGATATCAACTTTATAGGCTACAGCAAAAAAGTGGATACTGAAGATAAATGAATGAATGAATGAATGAATGAATGAATGAATGAATGAATGAATGAATGAATGAATGAATGAATGAATGAATGACAAGGGGGGGGGGGAACAAACAAACTCCGCACAGAAATGCCCCAGGTGGAATAGAATCCGGGGGCTTCTTGCTGTGAGACAACAGTGCCCCCCGCTGTAAAAACTTGGTTTCAAAATAAATAAAATCTTTAAAATATCAGTTTCTCCTCCAACAGATGGAAGTTAAGGACAAACTGCTGAACGCATTTAGAGTTTTGTTCCAGTTCAGAATCGGTGATTTCTGTTCAATAAGCATTAAATGTATTGAGCAACATCACCAACGGCTCCGGCCCCCTCCCTGAGTTCAGCAACTGTGTTGAAACGCTATTTCTCTGTATGAGCACCTCTGACTCAATCTCAGTTTCCCTTGTACCACTCTCAAACACACACTCCCTACTGTGTGTGTGTGTGTGTGTGTGTGTGTGTGTGTGTGTGTGTGTGTGTGTGTGTGTGTGTGTGTGTGTGTGTGTGTGTGTGTGTGTGTGTGTGTGTGTGTGTGTGTGTGTGTTGTTACTCTACGTGGAAATCCAGCTTCCTCACTTCTGTTCTCAACCACAGATGTCAGTGGCCAGAGCAGTCGTCTCTCTCTGTCTCTCCAACAATTACAGTATTTTCTGCACTATAAGGCGCACCTGAAGGCCTTTAATTTTCCCAAAAACCAACAGTGAGCCTTATAATCCAGTGTGCTTTATAATCCAGTGTGCCTTATAATCCAGTGTGCTTTATAATCCAGTGCGCTTTATAATCCAGTGTGCTTTATAATCCAGTGCACCTTATATATGACAAAATGTTTTTTAAAAGGCCGTTCATTGAAGGCGAGCCTTATAATCCAGTGCGCCTTATAATCCAGTGCGCCTTATATATGGAAAACGCTTGAGAATAAACCGTTCATTGAAGGTGCATTTTGTAATCCAGTGTGCCTTCTAATCCAGTGCGCTTTATAATCCAGTGTGCCTTGTATATGAAAAAGTTTTAAAGTAGGTCATTCATTGAAGGTGAGCCTTATAGTCCAGTGCGCCTTATGTATGAGAAAAGCTTTGTGGTGCGGAAAATACTGTACTCGTTCCGCAGGCGTCGCTCTCACCATCCTGGAAGAAGGAAGTTCTAGGAATTAAGATAGGCAAATATGTACAGAAACAGGCACACTAACACTGGCACACAATGTTGAATGAGGGGAGGTCTGACGTGTTTGAAGTGCCCTACAAGATCAAACAGAGTTAAGGTGACAGAGAATAATGAGTGGAAATATAGAGAGGCGAATAAATAAAAAGGACTAGAGTAATAGAATGAGGAACAACACCCGTTGAACCAGTACGAACACATCTTCACTATTTTCTTGCCGTTCAGGCTTAGAGCAACAATCTCCTCAACAAAGGTGAGAAACTGGAACATTGGAGTTTCACGTTTCCATGGGTTCGTTCTCATGCTGACAGTTACACACAAGAAATCTGAGCATGCGTGAGCGAGCGGTTATTAGTAAAAGCAATCATTATAGTGGTATCTACCTACGTCAGGACAGGTTGTCATCGTGACATCAGGAGTTTAAGTATTTGTGAATGAGCAAGAAGGGGCCAACCTTGAGTGTACGCTGATCACTAATGAGTACGTTAGGTGAGGTTTGGGTTTAGGTGTTTAGAATGCTGCTGTGGCTGACATGATTCAGGTCTGGTTGCTTACACACACACACACACACACACACACACACACACACACACACACACACACACACACACATAGAGGAGGATAGTATTTCCCATCCGGAATGATAGGAGGGAGGGATCTGGTCAGTCAGCTTCTGGTTTGGTGAGTTCTAGGAGCAGGCAGTGTGTACACCAAACACAGATTGACACAGAAGGAGACGGTTGGTAGAAAGATAGAGAATGTTTCTTTTGGTTTTTTTCCTCTCTGATATGAAAAGACTAAACCTCGAGACGTAATACTGCGGGAGAGGAGGTATTTGTCAGGACGGAGAGGAGCGCCTCAACATCATGCAACCTTGATTTGAGGGACACGTCAGCCGCGCTTGTACTGTAAGGAAACAGGTTTTGGTGTTTGTTTTGGGGAGGAGAAGGCATTTTCTGGGATCATTAGCGTGCTGATGTGTGTTCAGAACTTTATCCTCTCTTTTCTTCTGCTCTCCCCTCACCTCTCCCCCTCCACGCTTCTGAGGAATGTGGGGCTTATGTCAGTGAGAGTCAGGTACAGACTCACTAATTACCACTGCCATTCCTCCCTCCCTCTGTGTCTAGCTCTTTCCTTCAATACTGCCACCTTCAACACTGTCTCTCTCTCCCTTTCCCTTCTCTCCTCCGCTGTGAGACCTTGTGAGCTCCCCTCCTCTCTCCCTCTCCTCTTGTCTCCTGCTGTTGCGTCTCCAAGACTGTCTTGACTGGTGCAGAGGACAGGACAGAGAGGATCTGAGTCAGAATCCTGAAAAAACACCCAGAAAGGAGAACAGAAACTCTGACTTGCCCTCTCTCTCACTGTGTTTTGTCAGATGAGTCTCAGATCTGCTCTGACTTTGCTTCGGTGGATCTGTCACTGAAGACCGGAGACGTCTGGACAAGCGAACAAGAGGTCCAAGAGGTCGGACACAACTTACTAGGCGGTGCAACGCAGGAGAAGACTAGGAAAAGAAGATGAGAAAGTGACAGCCTGGAACTTTTCCTTCTGAATTGTGGTAGAAGAGCTACTAACAACACAGTGACTACACCTCCCATCATCCTACAGGGTAGCTGGAGACTGTCAGGTGTGTCTTTCTTTTCTTCATGTCTTTTTCTCATGTTAATAGTTCTGTAAGGCCATTGTTTTGGGGTTTGGTGTTTTCTCACCTGGAGACACGCACACACACACGCACACGCACGCACACACACACACACACACACACACACACACACACACACACACACACACACACACACACACGCACAGTGGGCATCTGAAAAGGACATTTCTTCAGCTGGGACTGCTATAACCTTCACTACAAGGTTATGGGACAGGGGACTCAATGTTTATTTGTATTGTATGGTGTGTGCATGTGTGTGTGTGTGTGTGTGTGCGTGCACGTGCGTGCATGCGTGCATGCGTGTGTGTGTGTGTGTGTGCGTGTGTGCCTGATCATTTGCTGTCCTGACGGGTTGTCATGTGTGTGTCTTTCAGGAACTGGTTGAGCAGGGCACTAGTTAGCCTCAGGTATCCTGTTGAACTTGCACGTGTGCCTCTCCATGACGTATTATATTATATACTGTACATTTGTTTTATACACAGTTACAGTATTTACGTGTCATCTTAAGTCCATCTGATCTTTCAAAGAGCGGACTTGCAAGCTGTCATTTGGGAAAGTGGAAAGTTTTGAAAATGTTCACCGAAAAATCACATTAGGATCTCTTTCATTAGCTGTTAAATTCTTGCTTTACTTCTCAAATAATATGGACTGTAAAAAAAAAAAGGGGAAATTCAAAACTAAGAATAGGACAACATTTCAATACTAATTTTTAATTTACAAAAAGATTGATTTATGGGTGAAACAATTAGCTTTCATTACTAACTTTCCATTGTTGGACACCTGCAAACACACCCCTGTCATTAATGTTCTGCTCACACGGAAATGTTTCTACTCAGAGTCCCACTTTCACATAGCAACATTTTCTTCACCGTCCCCGTATGCAGATTTGCACAAATGGCGCATGCATTCCAATGCAGTGATTCTCAGCACACCCTTTTAAAATCAACACTACAGAATAAGATTACAAAGCCGGTTCAGAAAAATCAAAATTGGAAGAGTAGTAGTAGACTCAGCTGACTCTTCAGCACGATCCAACATTGCCTCTTTGTTGTTGCTCTGCTTATCATTTACTGTCATGTCCATGTGTGAGTAAAGGTGGATCATTTCTTGGTATGGGTAAAGTGTTGGCAGCATGTTGTCGTGATTCCAGGTTTCGCGTGACGTCCGTTTCCTTGGATGAGGTTTTCAATGGTTTGTGTTTCCAAAACTCAGAATGTCGCCTAAAATGCATCAAAAGTGGACCGCTTTGGGTAAGAATAAAAATAAAAAAGAAACTAAAACTTGGTGTTTCCTAAATTTTAGGGTGTGTGGAAGGTGTTGCAAGTGTTGAAGCACTGGTCAGACCTGATAAGGTGATGACAAAACCGTTTTAACAGCTTCATACTGAAACAAAACCAAAAATAGACGTTAGTCTGCCTGTCTTAGTGCCTCTCTACCTGTCTGTCTCTCACACAAGTGGTGGTGGCTTGATGGCTCATTGCAACAACAACACAAAAAAAAGTTGAAGAGGTGAACAATTTTTCAGAATGATACTCATCTCTCAACCCACTGTTTCACATTCCGTGACTGCGAAAAAGGACAAAGAGTTTTCTAAAGACAGGAATTTATATGTAGATTTGTTCCTTTGTATGACCTTAGCAAAGACAGACAACAGTGGAGAAACAAGGAAAACAGGAATAAAAACAGAATATATATATTTTATTTTTTTTAATATGTGATGAGAAAATATTGTTCAGAAGTTGTAGGAAGAGAAACATTGTTAATTATAAAATGCTAACATGCAAATTTATGATCATGTCACATGACTGCCTTATGATCATTTCATCCTTGCAATAGGGAAGTGTGTAGGAGACAAAGCCGCCGGCACTGAGTCAGAAACCTAAAGCTGTAGAGTAAAGAACCAAATGCAGCCGACAGACGCAGAGAGACGAACCTGTTAGCACTATTGTGTTGTTTATGAGACACCTGTAACTAGATCTGATCGCCCCGTCTCTCCTCTCTCCTCTCTTTCTGTTTGTCACAAACACACATACCTGGAAAGCACAATGGTCACATTCTTCCCCTCTATCAACCCCCCCTTCCTTCACCTCCCTCTGGAGCTCTGATCAGGACAAACTCTTGACCAGCAGCACAGCGAGGGGGGGGGAGCAGAAATTAGTTTAGAACAGAGTTTCATGTCATGAAAACTGTTTTTAGTATTTATATTTTATTTACGCATGCAAAAATTAGGAAGTAGGGAAAGAAGAATTGAACTTTATTCATCCTTCATAGGGGAATAATTTTTTAAAAAATCAAGAGAACCTGTCTGTGAAGTGGGGGTGGGTGGACTGGGATCTCAGATGAACCACTATGTAACATCATGAGTAAAATGACACTGAAATAACCCCAACACGGCAAAACCACGAGGCACAAACACTGCTGTGTGATACATCACACCTCTACAAAAATTAACATGATCTATTCAGTGTAGACTATCAAAGATGGAGCCCAGAACTGTTCTTTAGAACAGATCTTCAGTGACTCAACTGTCTCCTATTCACAATCAGGTTCATTCAGAACTTCCCTAAAGAACTACTCAGCAGATTGATTCATGTGAAGCCGCTCCTACCAGTGACCATCATTAGCATATCAGGGCTTCGTGGTGGCTTTTGATGGTCTTATTGACACGCCCTGGCTCTCCCATTGTTGTGGCAGCCAGAGAGTAGAGTAGAGTAGAGTAGAGTAGAGTAGAGTAGAGTTGTATAGAACTTTATTGATCCCTTAGGGAGGTTCCGTCAGGTAAATTTACTTGTCCGTCACACACAGCACAGTGAGTACAAAAAAAACACAAAGAAAGTAGCACCAGCACATAGAAAGTAGTACCAACACCAAATAGAAAGAGTAATAGATAACCCACCAACAGTACAACAATAGAAAGGCAGGACTTGAATGCAGTGGGATGACCACGAAGCGGAGGAAGAAGGGCCTTCACAGACTTTGTGACTCATGATGTCACACTACTTCCTTCAGCGTCCACAAATAGGAAAGCTGCTCTGATTTCTAACAGAAATCTTTTGCTCCCATTTGACAAAGACTTCCCATGATTCCACTACGTCCCTCCTCCTGGTGATTGACTGGTCAGCTCTGATTGGTTAGAGTCTATCAACACAGTCAGCTCTTCCCCAGGTGGTGATTATCAGTATCGTTATAGTCCACGTCCACACAGGAAACAACGTACACCTCATTACGGATTTTTAGTAGGTGGTCACGTGACACCATACGTGCATTCTATTGGCTGACGGCATCAGGCAATGTGCTGGGTTCTGTGAGTCTTGGACTTCCGTGACACAAAAGTGTTTTAAACAGTTTATCAGAGTGTTTTAAAGGTAATACAGATAGAAGGTGGTTTAATATCAGTATAGGGGGGGGTTCAGAAATGTTTAAATTACCGTAAACAATAAGATGAATAGTTCGTAGCCCTATCGCAGTATTCATTAATAGTTCCTGGAACACATGAACTGCACTGTATTTCAAACTTAAAGTACTGTATGTAGTCAGAAACTTAGAAAAACATGGAAAGACAACACAGATAGAAGACCGACACAGAAAATTTAAAAAAACACCAAGTGTGCTTTTCATCCAGATTGTTTTTCTAAACTGACTGATGTAGTTTTTTTATGTTGTCATTTTATGTTGGTTTAATTATAATGCTGTAAATCTTTCTGTCATATTCACTGAACACAATAGATCCTTGTTAGGTAAATCATCATTATCACAAAAACAAGCAAAAAAAAAGAAGCTTTTTGGAGTGTTTATTCAGCTGCATGTAGTATTAATATTGAGCCCACAGCTTAACACTTCATGTTATTTAGTAATCAGAATCCCTTTCACTTCCATTGTACCAGGGGAGAAGCACATGTCTCAGAGTGGATAGATATTAGTTGACCAAAGTTCTCCAATGTTCTCCAAGCAGCAGTGATAAATTGTGCAATTGTCTCTCTTGTGAGAATGTGGAGGGACCGTTCCACGCTGAATGTGTAAACAGGTGACATCCACTCACTGTGAAGGCTGGATCAACACTCATCCAGACCCCCCCCTTCTGCTGTTCAACCTTTGACCTAACTGTAACCCCTCTTGTCCACCCCCCCTGTGTGGAAAACTGCTGAACCCTCCATCCGCTCTCCTCGTGTCCCGCTCGCCTCTCTCCTTCACCCGTTCTCTCCTTTGACAGTCTCGTTCCGCTTCCTTTAAAAAACTGCATTTATACTTAAAATGTATACTTTGCATATTATTCTTTATACTTACATTTAACTGATCCAACCCGATCATTTTATTCACACAAAAGTGGTGAATAAGGATAAATCTGCAACATTTTTTCACAGAACCACATATTTTCATTTGTCACGAGTTTTTACGGATCAATTTATGTTCAATGTTGACAACAGGAACAATTCTAATTAAAAATTGTTTTGAGGGTTCTGATTGGCTCAAAATAGACGTGAAAATATGTGAACCTGCCCTTAGAACAGAACGTCCAATTGACTATTTCGAATAGGATCTTCTCTGCATACCTGCTGCTACACACAATGGGCTAGTTGTCTGAACAGTGGGGCAATGAGAGTGTATGTGTGTGTGTGTGTGTGTGTGTGTGTGTGTGTGTGTGTGTGTGTGTGTGTGTGTGTGTGTGTGTGTGTGTGTGTGTGTGTGTGTGTGTGTGTGTGCAGCGGGTGATTTGATTCTGGAATGGAAGGCAACCAAATGCATGGGGTGTTGAGAGGTGAGTGGAAGTGAGTAGGTTTGGAGGAATGAAACTACCGGTGCAACGCTTCATCTTGTGATAACAGCCAACACACACACACACACACACACACACACACACACACACACACACACACACACACACACACACACACACACACCCTCCCTCTTCTCTCTCTTACCTATTCACTGTGGTCTTCAGCACAGCAATGAGTTTGGAATCAGGTGAACAAGTTAAGTTCAGTACAGTATTTTCCGCACTATAAGGCGCACTGGATTATAAGACGCACCTTCAATGAATGGTCTTTTTTTTTTTTAAATTTCATACATAAAGTACACTGGATTATAAAGTGCACTGGATTATAAAACGCCTCTGAGAACTCATCTTCAATGAATGATCTATTTTTAAACTTTTCTCATTATTTATATATTCTGATCAGAAAACTGCTGTTCCCACTGAGTAAAACCTTTTAGTCATGACTGTGTGCTTAGGGATCTGTATTTAGTTGAGCCAAAATGGAATCACTCCACATTCTCATTCAGATTTTTCTCTGCCTGTTTCACATCCACTCTCACTCTTGTGATCTGCGTGTGCACCAGGGAAATATGTCTCCCCAGGAGAACAGAACGCCAGAGGATGCCCATGGGTGACATGTAAATTACTAAGACAAAATCTTATGATCTCTTTTGAGCCGTCTATATTATTATTACTTTTTTGGTTTTTTTTTTTTTTACAGATATTGTATTCTTAGTCATCATTCTGCCATTTAATAATGATGAACTACATGTAAACACTAAATTCCTTCTACTTAAAACAACACATGCTTTGTACATCCCAGACTTTCGTGGTGTTCTCAGCGTCTGGTTTAATTCAGGTACATTTTGCCCACATTTCATATGATGTGTTTTTAGAAGCGTGTTCCTGTTTGCGTGAATCTCCCTTGGATGTTGTTTTAAAAATCAAATCAATCTTTCTCTCTCTTTCTATGTGTGTGTCTGTGTGTGTCTGTGTTCGTGTGTGTGTGTGTGTTGGCACGACCGATTACCGCTAAGACTAAGCGAACAAAACCTAATCTGTTGTATTGTGCTTGGTCAGGTAATAGTCATGATACTGTGCGCTGGGAGAGGAGATGGTCACGCATGATGACATTACATGACATTGTCGGTCAAATAATTATTGGCTTCACTGTGGTTCGAAGTCATGAGAATGACTCTGCGTCTTGTTGTTGTGCATTTATTTCTGTTCTTTTTTAACACGTCTCCCCTCTCCCTCTCTCTCCCTCCCTCTCTCTCTCTCCCTCTCTTTCCTTGTCTCCTTGACCTTGGCAATGATTGTAACACCTAAACACACAGTGCCCTTGGCCCGCCATTGGCTAGTGACAAGCCACATGGCCCAAGTGTCAGCTGACCAAATTCTCAGCAAAAGGGGAAGAAAAATGTGGGACTTCTATATGGGATACTATGTGTGTCTATGTGTGTGTGTGTGTGTTGTCTATCTATTAAGTTACTGTTAATTATACAGACATTCTAGTATTGGTTGATAGAGGTTGAGCTACCTTAGAATGAGGAAGTCTTTCACAGCGCTGACGGACGTTTCCCTTCTGGCAACTACTGTTGATGTACACTATGTTCTTGGGTAGAGCAGTTTTTTTTATCACCAAACTAGAAGGGAAGCATTCCCACCAGAAAACACACCTGTACAGTCACCTGTGTATTATGTGTGTAGTGTGGTTGTATTATTGAGGAGGGGTGAGGCTTGAGGTTCTGGAACTGTTTGTTCCAAAACCTCACCCTATGTTCCTGCCTCTTCCAGAAGAGGCAGGAACATAGGGTGACCTATAAGAGTGGAGGTAGGAGCACACAGGTAGACTACATCTTGTGTAGATGGTGTAACCTGAAGGAGATCAGTGACTGTAAAGTAGTGGTAGGTGAGAGTGTAGCCAAACAGCATAGGATGGTGGTGTGTAGGATGACTCTGGTGGTGAGGAAGATCAAGAGGACAAAGGCAGAGCAGAGGAAAAAATGGTGGAAGCTGAAAAAGGAAGAGTGTTTCATGACTTTTAGGAAGGAGTTAAGACAGGCTCTGGGTGGTCAGGAGGTGCTTCCAGATGACTGGACAACTACAGCTAATGTGATCAGGGAGACAGGTAGGAGAGTACTTGGTGTGTCATCTGGAAGGAAAGTAGATAAGGAGACTTGGTGGTGGAATGAGGAGGTACAGGAGTGTATACAGAGAAAGAGGGTAGCTAAGAAGAAGAGGGACACTGAGAGGACTGAGGAGAGTAGACAGGAGTACAGGGAGATGCAGCGTAAGGTGAAGGTAGAGGTAGCAAAGGCCAAACAAGAAGCTGATGATGACTTGTATGCTATGTTGGACAGTAAGGAGGGAGAGACTGATCTATACCGGTTGGCAAGACAGAGAGACAGAGATGGGAAGGACGTGCAGCAGGTTAGGGTGATTAAGGATAGGGATGGAAGTCTATTGACAGGTGCCAGTAGTGTGATGGGAAGATGGAAAGAGTACTTTGAAGAGTTGATGAACGTGGAAAATGAGAGAGAACAAAGACT
>NC_090783.1:23685916-23718416 GCF_040054535.1 Antennarius striatus
ACTTTTACCAAGCTGTTGTGAATCATCATCATTCCACATGCCCTTTAAACCCTCGCTTTTGCCTTCAATCGTGTTCCTTTTTTTCTTTTCTTTTTTGAGCTGAAGGAGAGAGACTGAAGGAGGAAGAGAGAAAAAAAAAGGTGGGGGGGTTACCTGTACTGAGTGGCCCCACCTCTTCTGGCCATTGAGAAAGAGTAAACACTAAACCGCTGCTTACCTCCACACTCACCCAGACACCGACAGGCAAGGAGACTCTCAAGGGGAGTGAATGGACTGAAATAGAGTCGGTTTCAGACGAGTGTGAATGTGCAAAGTGACTCCCCAAGACAAAACACACCAGGTGAATTCGGCCCCCGCCGCACTCCTAAGTCTGCCGTACAGGTAAAGTGTTCCAGTGCCTTTTCAAATGTGTGTATATTGTAAACATGCATGCAGTTAACAGCTGATTTAACAACTTGTCATTACTTTTTGTTTTAAAAAAAATTCATGTCAACACTTCTTTAAATGTAATTCTCCAGCTTATAAGCAATATTTTTGCAAAATTTGGTAAAACCTCAGGTCACATTTATGGAAAACCCCACTTCCTGGTGTGCCTTGTTGTTAGAAAATGTTTGACGTTTCAAACCCTCGACCCAATTTGTTCAGTCTTTCTAATCAAGACATTCTTGAGGAAATCACATTCTTCTTTTATGGCATTCGTCTTCTTAACCTTTTTTTTTTTTTTTTTTAATCGAATGAAGGAATCTAAAGGTTCGTCTGGAATCACCAGACTTCCCTGTTTTGTTGCTTTTATCAGAGCCAAAGCGATTCACAAACAGACAAGAAAAGGCAATTGAGCCAATCAGTAGCTGGAATGAAAGATAGAGATGTCCTTACAATGAAACCAGTGGAACCAGTGGAGTGGCACGACACTGTGTGTGTGTGTGTGTGTGTGTGTGTGTGTGTGTGTGTGTGTGTGTGTGTGTGTGTGTGTGTGTGTGTGTGTGTGTGTGTGTGTGTGTGTGTGTGTGTGTGTGTGTGTGTGTGTGTTGCATGTATGATTCTGTAAATGTGTAATAAGCGGAGGATTATAAACACATTTTGGTGGCTGCTTGAAGACGTTGCTGTTATAACCTGTAGACCTCTGGCTTCTTTGTCATATAAAATGTGGACTTTTACCCTGAATGCTAACCTGTTTGTTGTGTGCGTGTTTATGCATGCATGCGCGTGTGTGTGTGTGTGTGTTTGGGTGTGTATCAATGTGTGTTGGTGGGGGGTAGGTAGTAGTGACAGAGTCCACTCATCTACTGTTAAGTTTCCTTGACCTGATTTAGAATTCAGGGTTTATTTTCTTTATTATTTATAAAGAGAAATACTGCATTAAGTTTGACCCAAAAATGACAGCGTTGGCAGAAACGTTCCGTCAGTTTCACATTCTTCTTTTGTGCCATTGTAGAAGTCTTAAGTGTGTTTGTCGACAGGGAGGGACGTTGTTTGATTGTAAAAGGGAGTGTGAAGGTCAGCTGCTTCCTGAACCGCTGTCATACGTGTGAAAACAGAATGAAGCTACATGGAGATATTTGGGTGGCAGATACGGACAGAAACTTAAATTACATGTTGGTAATTCCTCCTTACGCACAGCACACACAAATACACACACACACACACACACACACACACACACACACACACATTAGAGGCCTCTAATGCCTTTGTCACGAGTGTGTGACACTGCCAACGTCAGACGTAACCGTATGAAACATGGTGTCCAAAGGCCTTGAACAGGTGAACTGATTAGCGAGAGGAATGCAGTTGCTTAAGAAAAGCGCTGTCGAGTTAGCACCAAAGCTAAACTGGATAAATGAATTATCCGTCCCTTTGTGAATCAAATAGAAAGTAGAGTAGAGTAGAACTTTATTGATCCCTTAAGGAGGTTCCGTCAGGGGAATTAATTTCGCCGTCGCAGTACAAACACCACAGTGAGTACAAAAAAGACACAGGAAAAGCACAAAGTAGTACCAGCACCAAATAGAAAGAGTAATAAATAACCCACCAAATAAAAAGAATATACAAATAGAGAGATATAAATAGGCATAGGATTATTACAGCACAGTGAGTACAAAAAAAAATAACACAGGAAAAGCACAGAAAGTAGCACCAGCACCAAATAGAAAGAATAATAAATAACCCACCAAGAATATACCAATAGAAAGGCATAAATAGGCAGATTTATGTGTGGAATATGTGGAAAATATATGGAATATGTGGAATGGCATGCTTCCTATTCTGTCTAAATCCAGACATAATTAATAGCTCTTTGACTGTTGATACTGAGTTGAAAAAGGGACAGTCCTGGTGTTTTGTGGTAATATGGTGTTCTGACTGGACGAGAGTGGAGGTTAGTGGAGGTAGGAGTTCTCCTGGGGTAAATGAACTGGAATCATCCCAGTGTAGTGAAGCTGAGGTGGGCTGAAGGAGGTCACTTGTGCACTCTGTCTGACCTGAAATTCTTCAAGCCAGTTTCACTTTAAAGGGCTTTTCTAGCGCTGGGGGGGGGGCTGAATATTCGTTCTAGCAGAACCCCCACCCCCACACACATCCCTCTCGCTCCCCCCTCTACTCTTTCCTGAATAAACTATTGATTCTTTAGTGGGTCAGGTGAAGTGGGAGAATGGGAATTCTTATTGGTGAGCACAATGGAGGGGGGAAAATCAATTGTTAAAGAACAGAATAGTTATGTATGGTCTGGACTATCAGACAGCAGGCCGCTGTTTGTGAACTCAAAAGTCACATTTCATAGATGTGTGTAAATATACAGTACAGTATTTTCTGCACTATAAGGCGCACCTTCAAAAATGACCTATTTTAAAGCTGTTTTCATATATAAGGCACACTGATGATAAGGCACACTGTTGGTTTTTGAGTAAATTAAAGGCTTTCAGATGTGCCTTATAGTGCAAAAAATACTGTAATCGTAATGTATTTTAACTTTTTACCCCAAACTGTGAACATTTTTATAACTTAACCAAGTTGTTTCACTGCCTGAACCAAAAGGACATATCTTTAATTTTTTAAAGTTGAAGTCACTGGTATTTACAAAAAGACATCACAAAAGTAAAGACCAAATAAGAAGCTGCTGTCATGTACAGACGTCAGTCAGGGAAGTGAAACTCAGGCAGTCTCTCTCTCTCTCTCTCTCTATGTAATTCAGTAAAAAGTGAAACATCCAAAGAAAAACATTTCAAATGGACGCCAAAAAAAAAAAAAGAAGAACGATACGGTGATAACGCAGCTTCCCTCTGTGTGTCTGAACGCTTCATCCTGCCTTAGTCAGCATGCTGACAGTTCAGCTGTGTGAACCATGGAGCGCGGACATCATGTGTCTTGAGGGTCAGCCGCAGTTCTTACTTCTCTTCTGTCACGTTCATTGTTTTACGCTCAGCTGTGGGCATTTACTCCAGCTGACAGCTGGGAATAAAACGCATAGGAGACACACAGTTTCATTTGCAAATACTTTATATATTATCAGCAAATATTGCCCACTTTTTAAAGGATTTTTTTCAACAATGCAAGCATGTAAAATATTTCTTCTTATTTTACATTTAAGCAGCCAGATACCAGAAATTATAGCAGGAAGTCTTCATTCGTGCGTCAGCTTTTTTGAACATTTTACAAGAGAAACTGCTTTCAGGAAATCACACCACACTGTGGTGCCCTTGTACAGGTCATATCGCTCCACAGAAATAATAAAAAAAAGAAGCAGCACTCTGGTCTTGTGACATGCTACTTATTTACTTATATGGGTGACATGTAATAATAGATGACAGTTGTACAAGCTGAGACACTGATTATCAGCTGACTTTATTCCTGCTTCATCTTAACGAAGCAGCAGATTTCAGTGAAAATGTTGAGTCGTTACAGCACTGACATAAATGTTTGTGGTTTTACCAAATGCACACAAATCAGCCAACAAACATACACACAACCCATGTAGACCTGTTTGTCTTCGCTTGAAACAACAGCTGATTTACAATTCTATTGAGCCTTACATTAAACTATAGATAATATTTTAAGCAGGGCTGTCATTCATTGAACTCACGTTGATTACAAAAGTACATTTAATCATGATTCATCACATATTTAAATAATTTACCAGTCCTTTTGTGGGACTTTAGAAACGTACATTTCTGTGAGGGAATAAAGAAACACACGACAAACTGGGTATAGGGATCAGATTGTTTTTACTTAATAACATCTGAGCTTAGTTTTGATGATATTTTTAATAAAAAATGACTTATTTTCATATTCCGCTGCGGTTAGCGTGACTAAGATATGATTTTGCTGTGCCAGCGTTGCCTTCAGTGGGTCTTCTTTATGTTGGACCTGCTTTATCATCTCCAGAGCTGAATGTGAACTCATAGCTCACCATATCCTGGATGAAGTCGCTCCTCCTCTTCATCGAGAGAGGCGTGCTCAATGGAAGCTTAGCCTGTGTTTAATGTCTTAGCCGTGGTGTGTACTGTATGCTGTGCAGGGCTTTAAGATGGTAGCAGATAGCATATGGTGCTTGTCATTTTTTACAGACAACTCATCCCTTTAAGATCCTCACGTGTTTTATTTCATCTATATAATGTTATTTACATCAGGTATCTAAATAAAGTCCGGATTGTGAGATGGCTCCTCAGTCAATCACACTGGAATTACAGTGATGGTAAAAAGGGTTAGTGTCTTGTTCTAATGTCTTAATGCTGTCCGTCCAACTTCAAACCTTAATATTAAATCAATAAAATAAGAATAAGAATAAAAATAAAATAAAATAATAGATAATAGATAAATTACTCATTAATACATTGTTGAGCTTTTAACGAGGTTTGTTGACATGAATGTAAATATACATGATATAAAATTACTCTGTTCAGCTGTATTCTACGATTCAAAAATAAACAGGCCTGAAACAGTCAGCATTTTTTTGACGTGACGTTATGGTGTGTTTGTGCTCCCGACCAATTGTTTGGCGAATACCTGCAGTATTTTCCGTACTATAAGGCGCACATAAAAGCCTTTAATTTTCTCAATTTCTTATAATCCAGTGTGCCTTATATGTGAAAAAAGTTTTAAAATAGACCATTCATTGAAGATGAGTTCTCAGATGTGTTTTATAATCCAGTGTGCTTTATAATCCAGTGCGTTTTATAATCCAGTGCATTTTATAATCCAGTGTGTTTTATAATCCAGTGTGCTTTATAATCCAGTGCGCTTTATAATCCAGTGTGCTTTATAATCCAGTTTGCTTTATAATCCAGTGTGCTTTATAATCCAGTGTGCTTTATAATCCAGTGTGCTTTATAATACAGTGCGCTTTATAGTGCAGAAAATATTGTAATCATGAAGGTCGTGGGTGGGACGCATCTCAGAAACCTTCCTGTTGGGTTCAACAGTTAACTGGTGACCTGATAGACGGTGCGGTCACTGGAACACTTGACACCCCCCCCCCCACCCCGTAAAGTATACATGAATCTTGATTGGCTCTCTCTAACAAGTTAATCTTTTATTTGGATTGACCTCTCTGGTCAGAAGAAGGCCCTGATGTTACTCATCTGTAATCCTGTAATCCTGCTCCTTTTACAATCTACACTTTTTTTATTTTCGCTTGATGTCAGATTGATTTTATACGCTTACATATAAACAACTTTTACTTTATTTATATCCATTCAACTGTCATGTGTCCTACAGTCTATTTTGAGCTTTTTCACATTGAGCTTTCTTTGTCTGTCCATCATCCTCTAGACTGTGTACTAAACAGACATTCTTCCAGACTGCTGACTCCTCAGGGTTGGTTTCAAGAGCAGCTGAAACTCCAACACACTGCTGACCACACACACACACACACACACACACACACACACACACACACACACACACACACACACACACACACACACACACACACAACACACACACACACACACACACACACACACACACACACACACACACACAGTGTGACTGTCATCTCTCTCCTTTTCACACCAACTCTTTCTATATGTCGCTCCCGCCTTTCTTTGCTCTTTTTTTTTTTTTTAACACAAACTTTCTGAACGACTGGCGTTCTCTCATCTGGCTGTTTTTCCTCTCAGTCATCCCTCTATCTGCTCTCTTGACTGCCCAGGAAGGTGTGTGTTGTTTGCTTAAGTTAAGCTTTGCAAGGAACATGTTCTCCGTTGTTATGTACAAAAAAAAAAAAAACTCGACACATGCATGCCCGAATACACACACACACACACATACACACACACACACACACACATACACACACAGATTTCCAAATGTCAGAGTAAGATGAGGAAGCATTGAAACCGCAGTTTTTGTCCATTTCCTGTATTTTTCCTGATTTTCTGCAGCTCTAAGCAGAAATCATAGAACACTACTTCTCACATGAACCTTTGTTAGTGACAAGACACACTTCAGCAATAACTACTTTGGTCTGTTATCAGAAGGATTGAGACGCAAAAGAATTATTGTCAAAAATAAATTTGTATTAAACTATCCATTATGCACAGAAACACATAAGAACAAATAACTACATTTGATTGTTTTTTACTAATTATAGCTTTTGTTTTTTTACTGTTTATTCATGCCTTTTTATTCCTCTGCCTATTTATGCCTTTCTACTTGTATATTTGTGAATTATTTATTACCCTTTCTATTTGGTGCTGGTGCTACTTTCTGTGTGCTTTTCCTGTGTTTTTTGTGTACTCACTGTGCTGTGTGTTGTGCGATGGAGAAGTTAATTTCCTTGACGGAACCTCCTTAAGGGATCAATAAAGTTCTACTCTACTCTACTCTAATCAATTCATTCAAAACATTTATCTATTGCATGTAGTTGATGCGGTTTTACACGTATTTCCAAAAATTCCAATTGATTGCCAACCTAGGAGCCGCCTCTCCTCACGGTCACAAGCCAAATCAGAGGGAAATGATCTATTTGATCTATTTTTCTCTTTCTCTTTTTTATTCTTTCTTTAAAAATGTCTTGTACAGAATATAAACTAAAAACCTTAATATTTCTAATAGAGTAAAAGCACATATATCTATGTGTGTGTATGTTTGTGTTTCTCATTCTTCCTACTAAAAGTCTAGTGTACACAAACAGTTATACACAAGTTAGCTCCACCCTCATCAGTTCTCATGCTTTGGCTCAGTGTGTGTGTGTGTGTGTGTGTGTGTGTGTGTGTGTGTGTGTGTGTGTGTGTGTGTGTGTGTGTGTGTGTGTGTGTGTGTGTGTGTGTGTGTGTGTGTGTGTGTGTGTGTGTAGAGGAGGCTGGCCTCTGTGCTCAGTGCCCTGCTGTACCTGTCTCTCATGGAGGTGGACCAACACTCCCAGAGCAGGCGGCCAAGCAGCAGAGCGCTGTGGAGCAACAGGGGTAGCTATCCTCCTTTCTCACCACTCATTGCCTCTTTTTTTCTTCTGCTCTTTCCCACCAACATCCCCTCGACTGGGATTTCTGGGATGTTTCAGTCTCACTTCCCACCTGCCCACTCTGGGATTTTCTTTTAGATTCTTCAGCCTCAAATAGCAGCAATTTTCCCTTTTACATATCAGATCTGAGTTGGTGTTTGAGAAGACAGCTTACTATAATAATGTCTATTTGTTGTGCGGCGTCTGTTAAAGTAGAAGTGTTGCTGTTTGCTTGATCTTCTGCTTTTCTTGTGTCCCTGTTTTGAAGGGATGCTGGGTAGACACTGTGACTCGGTCGCCTCCACGTGCTGGTGTGTGTGTGTGTGTGTATGTGTGTGTGTGTGTGTGTGTGTGTGTGTGTGTGCGCATACAGCAAAGATGGCAGCCTCCTTAAGCCTGTTTTCTGTCCTAGACTGGATCAGTGTCGCTCAGGATCGTACGGCAAACTAAGAGATGCATTGTTCCTTACTTCTTGGACACATACTTTGGATTTTCTTTTCCTATAATCTCCAATAGATTGAAAGCCAAAGAGTTTGCTTGCTGACACCCCCCTGAATACGGTCTGTAAACACTCCTGAAAACAGGTCAGTGTTGACTTAGAGTGAGATCAGTGGCATGAAATGTCCCTTTTTTATTTCTAGCTATGGTTAACAATAATCCCATGCCTCATTTGGTCGTATGAACAAAATGTAGGGATTTGTACACGGTGGTCTGTTTTTATGGCATAAAAGCCTTCTCTGCCTGTTCATAAAACAAGTCATTTCCCAATAGCGTGCTGTTAGTCTGTTGAGAATCCGTTGCGTCTATCAATCATAAACACAGTATAATAACTAATCTTCACGGCTGTAACTGGAACACTTAAACCCAATAGGGTGGCAGCCAATAAAACCCATGCTCTTTAACTTCCTGTGTCTCCACCATCTTTGAGTTCACAACCTTTGAACCCTGGTGCCTGAGCTCCAAATGTCAGCGCAGATTATGATTTAACTCATGGTTTGTTTGTGTTGTGCTTCACCAGAGAAAGACAATCACACAGAAGTTAACCTAAAGTTTTCTAGCGAAAATTCTGGTTTGTAAATCTTTACATTTTCTGTGAGTAAAGGCTGCGTTCATCTGAGTTAATCATCTACCTGCTGCTGCCTCAGCTTTCTCTCTCTCTCTCTCTCTCTCTAACACACACACACACACACACACACACACACACACACACACACACACACACACACACACACACACACACACACACAAATATACATTCACTTGCCGGTTTAAACATTGCATAAAGTCAGAACATTTACATTTTCAAACGATAAGTTGTTTTTATATTATAATACACAGTATAATAATTATATTACATTATGTTATATTTTATTATTTATTTCAGATTGTTTTTTCACACATTCAGTGCTTTCAAAGTCTTCTCTAAGAAAAGGAAGCCTAAGCACAAAATAGTCAGCACTGAGGAAGTTGGGAATATCTCCAAATTGTCAAAAGCAGGAAGTAGGTCACCTCGTGCTGAAACTGGACATTTTTGACTCGCAAAATATCCACTTAAGAGACTTTGTTTTTAAAGAGTCTTAAACTAACTTCATTATAAAGAGTGTTAGCCTCACAGTTCCACATAGCTCCTTCTTATCTCTGAGCAAAACTTCCAAAGTGAATATTGTCCTCCCTTTGTCATCAGTCTGGTGAGATAAGGCTGATAAGAGATGGAGTCATGTTAGCACTTCACACAATGGAAGGAACACAGGGAGGGCACATTGAGCTGTGGAAGCAGAGGGAAGGCAACACAGAAATAAGCAACAGGCTGTTTTCATGTCATGGGCAGCGAGAAAAAACCTTGAGTGATGCACTTCTCATTTTTTTGCCCGGTAACGACACCACCTCCCCGCTGACCAGAATCAGACTGTACTGATAACTCCAGCAAAACGGGCTTTTTTTAACCTTTGTGTCATTTTGACCTATGTCAACATGCCAACCAGCCGTTGGCTAAATATAGAAGGTGGATGCCGTTTCTCATTTCTTGTTGATTTGTTTTAAAATGCTGCTTGTGTCTCCAGATCTACAAAAACACAATGCAGCTCCCTCTGGCCTTCTCTGTACTACTCTATCAACATCCTCAAAGCAAATACTGCATCTGTAGTACTCTTAAAATGCTGCTTTGTGTAGATATCAATAAATATTTTAATCAATATTTAAATGTGTATACATTTCAGAAAACATTTCCTTTTTGTCTGACGTTTGCATCATTTATTCCTCTCCACATGAGATTGGAGCTAGTTTTCAAGTAAGTCTAAGCCCTCCAGCCTTGGGCAAACTAACAGGTGACAGGTGTGTGTGTGTGTGTGTGTGTGTGCGTGTGTGTGTGTGTGTGTGTGTGTGTGTGTGTGTGTGTGTGTGTGTGTGTGTGTGTGTGTGTGTGTGTGTGTGTGTGTGTGTGTGTGTGTGTGTGTGTGTTGTGTGTGGGAGAGGGGGATATTGGGTCAAGCAAAATGAGTGAGTGTTACCATGGTTGCTTGGCTTAGTAGTGTTTTACCTTTGTTGACTGCATCAGCTATCTAAATCAAAGTCCAGGCAATCTTGTGACGCACAAGAAGCACACATACACACACACACACACACACACACACACACACACACACACACACACACACACCCAACCCAACCTACCAAAAGAGGCGGTTTTTAAATGGCCTAATTGGTTACATGGTGTTTTTGATAAAAAGCAGTGATTGATTGCTTCACTAAAAAGTATGAGGATATGGGACTTAAAATGTTGCGGATTGTTCTGTGGTGAATGCTGGCAGTGTTGGACAAAAGACAGAGTAAGAGGGTTATGCTTGGAAAGCCGATTTCCAAGGGTTAATGAACTGAGTTACACATAAACACACACACACACACACACACACACACACACACACACACACACACACACACACACACACACACACACACACACACACACACACACACACACAGAAAGAGAGAGAGAAAGTTGCACTTACTCAAAGAGGTTAAAGTCCAACACCAGCTTATGGTGAGTGTGTGTGTGTGTGTGTGTGTGTGTGTGTGTGTGTGTGTGTGTGTGTGTGTGTGTGTGTGTGTGTGTGTGTGTGTGTGTGTGTGTGTGTGTGTGTGTGTGTGTGTGTGTGTGTGTGTGTGTGTGTGAAAAACATTCTTGAATACAACAGATTGATGTGCACAGCATTTTGACCCAGTATGGAGTCACTAGGGTCAAATTTGACAAAATTCCTTTACCCAAACTCTTCTAATTTGCACACACACATGTACACACACACACACACACACACACACACACACACACACACACACACACACACACACACACACATCCTGAGCATGTGATATAGTCGCACTGAGTGAACCTTGAGCTGGAAATTTCAGGGTTTACAGCCGTTAATTTTCTCTGATAGGGGTAACATGTCAGCAAAGGATCTGAAGAACTCAACAAAACAAGGTTGTAAAACCGCTGATAGGAACGGTGTTTTGGAATTTATAGATACGATTTTATCTCATTACGTGACCTAGACACTTACATTATGTGTCCACATCACATTATGTAAGTCATTCAATCTCATGATTGTAATTGTTCTTGTAAATCACCCATTTTGTTTCAACAAGCTGTCAAATCATAGGTTTTTAACCATTTTGATCAACCCGTTTCTCTTTTGCCCTCCTCAGGCCCAACATCTGATTGGATGGTTTCGTCAGAATGACAGCTGAAGATCCTGCTTCTTCCTCAGCCATGAGCAATAACGCTGCCCACTCCAAAGCCTCCAGTGCACCCCAACACTCTTTCCATGGACAGGTCAGTATCCCAGAGGGAGTTGCAGGGGCGCCCAATGAGCCTGCCCTGGTGGCCCTGATGGAGCGCACCGGCTACAGCATGGTCCAGGAAAATGGTCAGCGTAAATACGGTCCTCCACCTGGTTGGAATGGCACCTCTCCACCGCGAGGATGTGAAATCTTTGTGGGCAAGATCCCACGGGATGTTTATGAAGACGAACTTGTCCCTGTGTTTGAGTCTGTCGGACGCATCTACGAGATGCGTCTGATGATGGACTTTGATGGAAAGAACAGAGGATACGCGTTTGTGATGTACACGGAGAAACACGAGGCCAAGCGAGCTGTACGTGAGCTCAACAACTACGAGGTGCGACCTGGACGACTTCTTGGGGTCTGCTCCTCCGTGGACAACTGCCGTCTTTTCATCGGTGGCATCCCCAAGACCAAAAAGCGTGAGGAGATCCTAGAGGAAGTCTCCAAGGTGACAGAAGGGGTACTAGATGTGATAGTTTATGCCAGCGCTGCGGACAAGATGAAGAACCGAGGCTTTGCCTTTGTAGAATATGAATCCCACCGTGCAGCCGCTATGGCTCGCAGGAAGTTGATGCCTGGACGCATTCAACTTTGGGGCCACCAGATTGCAGTAGACTGGGCCGAGCCAGAGATTGATGTTGATGAAGATGTGATGGAGACAGTGAAAATCCTCTATGTCAGGAATCTCATGATGGAGACAAGCGAGGAGACAATCCGACAGGTGGGACTGACTTTTCAACCTAGAACTTCATTTTGTTTCGTTTTGTTTGCCGTTCTTTACCAGTCGCCCTCTTTTTCTGTCCACCAGGTGTTCAGCCAGTGGAATCCTGGCTGTGTTGAACGTGTAAAGAAAATACGCGACTATGCCTTCGTCCACTTTAACTCCCGTGATGACGCCGTCCTAGCCATGGACCACCTCAATGGCACAGAGGTGGAAGGGTCCTGTATAGAAGTGACACTAGCCAAACCAGTGGATAAAGAGCAGTACTCACGCCAAAAGGCCTCTAAAGGGGCGTCTGCTACCCCAGAGGCCACTCAGCAGAACTACGTTTACCAGTGTGACCCCTACACATTGGCCTACTATGGTTATCCCTACAACACCCTCATTGGGCCCAACAGGGACTACTTCATTAAAGGTTAGAATTCATTCTTCCTGCTTCTGTAACAGTAAGGATCATTTGCAATATCCACAGTATTTCTCTGAAAAAAAGTCTATATTTGTAAATGTTTAGTGACAGCGCAAAGATACAATTGCTATAACCATTGACAAACACCTCATCAATAGGCATGATTTTTAAGTTGCCGTGATGACCAAGGCAATAATGATTTCAACTTTGATGACAATATTATTCATTTGATAAAAAGTTTTGAAATCTTTAACTTGATGATGTTTGGTGCTTAAAAATCAGAGGAACTCTTAAAAAGCAAAGACAAAAACAATATGATGGACCAATGAATGCTAATCCCATGACCTCCAATGATTTATTATATGTGGTCTGTGGGTGGTAGCAGGAAAATTTGTTTGACTTTCAACAATCATTGTGTTTTGGTTTTCTCTTCAAAGGATCCCCAATGATACAGAACAATGGTAATCTCTCACGTCCTTATTCCTACTTATTCCTTCAATGAACAATGAGCTTTTCTCGCCATATGTCAAATATTCTAACACCATCCTTTTCTGCCTATGCTGTCACTTCCCATTTTCCCACAACAAAGCTCATAACATCTTGAGTACCATCTCACAGTGCTGTAAACTAGCGAGCATCTAATTCAAAGGTCAGAGCAGTACTCAGTAAAAAGGTCTAACTAGATCCAAAAAAATCCTGTTCTCAAGGAGATATGGCCAAGACATTCCCAGTAGCAGCTGCAATTTACCTGAAAATTGCCTTAAATTAGAGTTAAGTGACTCTTGTTGCTACCTTACTCCTATAACGTGAGACAAACTTTCAAAGAAGTTTGAACCCAACATAAAATGTTGCCTTACAAGTTGCGCCAATGCAACAAGTTGCCCCTACTCCCAAGTCCTAAACCACAACCCCTGTCATCATATTATTTTAATTGTATTTTAAGCAGGTACTGTGCGAGGTCGTGGTCGTGCTGCTGCAGGTAACCGTACCCCTGGGCCACGTGGGTCGTACCTGGGGGGTTACTCTGCTGGTCGTGGCATCTACAGCCGCTACCATGAAGGCAAGACCAAGCAGCCCGAAAAACCCTATGAGCTGATGCCCAGTCTGGAGCTTGCTGCCTCTGTCAACCCCGTTGGCATCAAACCTGGCACAAGTCAGTGAGATAGACATATCCATCCATATCCTTGCCCACTTCCAAAGCGTTCACGTCTAGTTCATAATTTTCTGTCTCTCTCTCTCTGGTGAGGTTTAAGGAACATTTTGTTAAACCAGTTTATGGTTGTTGCTGGATGGTCTTGTGCAAAAGGATTTCCTTTCTTTTCAAAAAGGACTAAAATATGTGTTCGTTCTAGCATGACCAGAAAGTAACCACAGTATTTGTTCCTTATTCCACACTTTTTTTTACCATAAATTTATATTACTGGATGTTCAGACAAAAAACAGCACTGTGTGAAAAACAACACAAGGGTCTAATCAACCTGTAAACTATTTGATTTTTGATTTTTGATCTTTTTCCTTGATGAGGCAAAATTTTTAAGGAAATTTACTGGCTGAATGAGGATGCCCTGCTATTTTACCAATTAAATAAGGAAAGCCATGTTAATTCATGCAGCACTGTTGTCTGTCTGAACATGGCCATAGTTCTATAAAAGGAACAAAAGGATATATATATATATATATATATATATATATATATATATATATATATATATATATATATATATATATATATATATATAATTTTTTTCCCCCCACAAATGATTTGCTTTATGTATTCCGAGTATGAAGCTATTGGATGTCTTGGATGTCAGCCTACACAGTACCTCTGTAGGAATAGCTTCTTCAGTTTCATTAGTTTTTGAACAATTTCAATCATAGAGTTGAAACTCAAAACTAAAAGCACAAACCAAAGATTATAATCTGCTATTTCCTATTGGGTCCAGGTCTAATCGAATTAACTGAAGGATAATACCAGTGTGATGATGTATGGTGGTGGCCCATCTACTGCTGCAAAGATTTAGTCTATCCAATCATTATTAACACGAGGTTGAATTGCATGCTTTATAAAATGTGATTTCATGACATTTCTTCTCTTTTTTGTTTTTAATTTGTAAATCTGTTAATGAACTACACTGTAAAATGAGCTGTCCACGGAAAGAAGAATATTTAAGGTGGCTTGCTTTTAAATGGTAAATCCATCCATCCATCCATCCTCTCATCCATCCATCCATCCATCCATCCATCCATTCATTGTCTTCCCAGTGCATTTGCTGTTACACCAAAAGAAAATGCAATCCCATTGGGGAAAAACAATTTACACGATGTAGAACAAACTATAACAGAAACAGACATCAAAATAAATAAATAATGGCATTAATTAATTAATTCATACACTGGTATTATTCTTTACTGTTAAGGCTCATTACACATCCAAATTACTAAAAGAAACATATAGTTTTTTTTAACATAAATATGATCTGAAATTATTTATTGTTTACACTAATGTTAATTATTTGGGGACTATTTTTACGCGAATTTTCTTTGTACTCATGTGGAGCCGTTTGACCCCAATCTTGAGAGTTTTCAGTCTGTGGAATCACAGGATCACCAGATTGAAAAGACTTTGTCCATCTGAAACAATGACTGATGTTGTGTTCATTTTGTGTGTGCTTGTGCGTGTGCGTGTGTCTGTGTGTGAAGTTAATCCACAGTTGAGCACCATCATAATCCAAATCACACCCTAAGGCCAATTTGTGTCATTTCTAATTGTTTTCCTTTTCTGTTTATCTACCCCTCACCACTAACAACCACTAGAATCCTTCAATCATTTCTCAGACCACCTTCAGATCTAAGTGTGCTCATTTTGATTTGAGTGTGGACGCATGTAGACAAAATGTCTCTCTTATAGTGTGAATGCAAACATATTGACCATCTCTTGGAATGCAGATTCTGTATCCGTGCTCTCATTCATGTGTCTCTCCATGTGTAGTGGCCTTGCCTACTCTGGGTGGCCAATACCCAGTGTTCAGCACAGCCCCCGCAGCCAAGCTGATGGAGGAGGGGAAGATGCACACAGTGGAGCACCTCATCAACCCTCTGGCCATGCAACACACTGAACACACCACTGCTACCGCTGCTGCCGCTGCCACTGTCCTACCTGCCGTCTCCACTCCTCCACCTTTTCAGGTGTGGGCTACGATGCTGTTCTTTACAACTTCCACATTATATGACACAAATCATGTACAATATGTTCTGCACTATAAGGCGCACTGGACTATTAGGCGCACCTTCAATGAAAGGCCTCTTTTAAAACTGTCTTCATATGCAAGGCGCACTGGATTGTAAGGGGTATCTGAGTATAAGGCGCACTTTCAATGAGTAGATAGTGGAACTTTATTGATCCCTTAAGAAGGTTCCGTCAGGGAAATTGATTTAAGTGAAATTTCAGTTAAGTTGAGTTTAAGTTAAGTTTAAGTTTAAGTTAAGTTTAAGTTTAAATTCAGTTTAAGTTAAGTTGAGTTAAATTAAGTTTAAGTTTAAATTCAGTTTAAGTTAAGTTTAAGATAAGTTTAGGTTAAGTTTAAGTTAAGTTTTAGTTAAGATTCAATGAATGGCCTACTTTAAAACGGTTTCCACCTACAAGGCGCACTGGATTATAAGGCGCACTATCGGGTTTTTGAGAAAATTGAAGGCTTTTGGGTGCGTCTTATAGCGCGGAAAATACTGTATTGTCACCTTACAGTAAGGAGTGGGCTTCTCACTAGATCCATTCTCTTATTCTTTCATTTCCCAGGGCCGTCCAATCACTCCAGTCTACGCCATGGCACACAATGTTCAGCGTATCCCAGCTGCTGGCGGTCTGTATGGAGCTGGATATGTCCCCTTTGCAAACTATGCTGCAAACACAGCAGCGCTGGCCGCTCTGCAGAAGAACGCAGCGGTGGCAGCCGCGGCATACGGGGGATACACAGGATACGCAGTCCCGCAGGCCTTCCCCGCAACAGCTTTCCAGCTGCCTATCCATGATGTCTACCAGACGTATTGATTGTGAGGGTCAGACCAGCAAGAAACAACAACAAATCTGCGACTGAATTACCACCAACGGCGTGCATTCTGTCCCATCAGACAAAAAAAGCATCACTTGAACTTGTGAACATCTAATAATTTTATAAGAACATCATTTTGAAGCAAATATTTAGAAAAGAGACTATGAAACAATGACAACCTGCAGTCTCATACCCTGTCCTACAGGCCCTGGTGTATCCTTGATGCTATCGAACCTCATGGCAGCCTTAATTGTGCAGCATCACTGTAAGTTAGAACACAACAAGGATGAAGTATAAAGTGACAGTCAAGCCCTGAATCCAACCCCACACCCAAACAACAAGCATTATTCTCAACAACAGTCTCAATTCCCATCCTATATCCTCTCTCTCTCTCTCTCTCTCTCTCTCTCTCTCTCCCTCTCTCCCTCTCTCTCTCTCTCTCTCTCTCTCTCTCTCTTCCACTATCCACCTCTCTCTTTGTCTCTCCTTTTCTGTCTCTCCCTCTCTGCTCTCTTTTTCACCACAAAGTTTCTCCGGAAACACTGAGGTACATTCATTTATTTATGAAGAGGAGAGACATTAAAGGTTGTATTCTCTCGGGTTGTCTCATATTATTTGGGGTTGTGTTTGATTTCAGGCGAAAGACAGATAGACCTTTACACCATGTTAACTGTTTGGAAACAGAAGTTAATATACAACAGGAACTACTGACAAATGGGGCCACCACTGAAGACAGTTCTTTTGGATATAATAATGTTTTTTCTCTTTGTTTTAAAAGTATTTTTCCTTGAGTATATAGTATTCTAGACAATTCTGTGTGCTGTAGACGACGCTGTCCGTCCATGCTGTTTTAATGTGTAGGCTATGCTTCACATATGCCTGTATGGTACTTCCTGGTTTATTTAGTTTTGTTTTTGATTGTTTAAAAATGAAGGCTCCATATGATATCTTTACTTGCCTATTATTAGTTTGTATGTTTTCTCCTCTTTCTTTTTTTTTTTTTCTTGGTTTGTTTGAAAAAAAAATTGCCAGCTAAGTAATATTATTGTGACAAACTCCTTGGGGAGCAACTACTAGAGACAGGAAACTGGAAAAACTTTTTAACAATGGAGATTTTACTTATCCACATTAATTGTGTTGCCAAGGGGATGAAGACTGAAAAGATGATAATTGTGTCATTCTCATTTATGTGAGTCTTTTTTTGTTTTTTGTTTTTATGACTTTTTTTTTTTTTGGAAGTTGAACAAATGTTTCTCTTAGGACTGGAGCGCTCTGTCAGTTAAAGATTTCTTGTATTTGCCAATGCTAATCAAAAAAAGTCCTCACAAGAAAAAACCTTCAGTCTCATGAAAATTGAAAAATGATGCCTCTCTAAAGTGCCTTACATCTGCATTGTTTATGTGTTATGCTTGGAAAAGATACTGAGGATGGCACAAAGTGGAGTTTTCTCCTCTCATATTTCCAGTGAATCAAATTTTTAGTATTACTGTATTGTGGTGAAGCAAATAGGTTTCAGTGTCCACGCTCAACACGGTCCTGCACTAACATTCCATATTCTTTTGTCGCCTCCTTATTTCTCATTCTCCAAACTGTGCTTGACTGAGGTGCACTTAAAATGTATTTATAAAAAGGCAAGAGATTGCAACTTTTAAATGAAGAGATATCAAATAGTGAATAAGACTTCAATATGTGAACTGGGGTAGCTTTCAATGTCTGAGCGCATAAAAATAGTTTTTCATTACAGATAAAGAATAAAAATAACCCCAATGAATGTTTAGTAGGCACTTTTTAATTTTTTGCAGTGTGTTGGAAACAACTGCAATATTTGGACTGAGAATACCTAGAGCAATACCTCAACCTGACATATACAAGTAGCTTCGCAGGGATGTACTCCAACACACAGGCATGCATAGAAACTAAACATACACACTGCTGCTGATCATAGAGTCACACTCCATGGCCATTTATATATAAGAAAGAGATGCAAAACACTCAAAACTAATTTCTTTAATTCACTGCATTTTTTTTTTGTACAGCTTGAAACAACTGGCTTTTTGAAAATGCAGTTCTACTGGGTTTTTTTGGTCCAAAACGTGAAGTGAAAGATTGATTGTTCAGCAAAACACAAACTATTTAACATCTCAGCTCATTCCATCAGTTATGTTTAGCTGCTTTTATTGTTTTCTTGTATGATGACACTGAGTCAGTATATTTAATATATGCATTACATGTGTTGTGTATGAAGTAAGAAGAAAAGGTTATAATATATTCTAAAATATTTCTTTTCTTTATTTACATTTTGTTTAGGGTTTTGAAAGTCATAGTAACTAAAGTAGATTCTTTCTTTTTTTTTGCCAAAGTGTCCAGTAGTTCTTAAAATTCGAGTTTAGAGTTTTTGTTATGTATAATATTACTACTTTGAACTGGATTTGGTGTTATGAGTGGGAACACAAGGCAATTCTTGTTCAGCTTTATTTTTATGTCTCCCACTCAATATACCTGCTTTATTATTGCCTACATTTAATCCACACTACAGCAGTAGAATGAACTCCTCCACCTCTTTGTGTCAGTGATATAAAGCCAAATATGCCAAGTTTAACATAGGTGTTAAACTCTTTGTAGTTTGTACCTTAATGCCAAGATGTGCCCTTTGCTATACCTTTGTAGACCTATGCAGATGCTTTCCTATCTGAAGGTTTTTTAAGCTTGTTTGGTCTTGTTATATTTATAGTGATAAAGTAGATTAATAAAGCATTTTCAAAAGGATGTAATGCTGTCTTTCATTTTGTTTGCCTACATTTCCCCTTACGTTCCAACACCCAACACTGCATAAACCCCGTCAGCTAACCGTTGTCGTACATTAATCCTCATACCTGAAGAAAGCTCCTAATGAGAAACATTTCATAGTAGAAGGAGGGAAAAACAGCAATGCGTCCCATGAATAGTTTAGAAATTTCTCTGTGGCAGGTTAACTTTAGTTGAGAAACATGCTGACCCCAGTGAGGAGCAGAGGGAGGTAACCTTTGTGGTGGAGGAGAGCAGCCACAGGTACATGGAGTTTTTACACCCTGTCACAGCTTACCAGGCAGCAGTTTAATCATTAAAATATGAGAATCATTTGAAGGAAAAAATAAACAAAAAACCCCCCAGAAAACAAAACTTAAATGAGTGATACTCATCATGCAGATACGATGAATGTTAAGTCTTATGAAGGAAAATAACTAAATATATTTATAAATATTTGAGATATATTTTAGAATTATACAAAAGTCAATTTTTGAGGTGCTTTTTTCAAAGAATAATACTGTAATGAATTTACTTTTCAACACCACCCCAACTTCATGACGCTGACCATGGAGGTGAGGGATCATGAGACAACAGCGCCATCTCGTGGTCAAAGGCAGCAACAGTTCACCTGCAGCCATGTTAGCTTCACATCCATCGTTAATGATACTGTTCGGATCAAAACCACATTTTTTTCTTTCTTTAGGTTAAAACATAAATTTAACACATCCATAAACATGTTACTCAGAATGTATAGCACACTATAGTGTAAGTTTGAATAAAATATTGTCATTTGTAACTATAATTAGCCCACAAAAAATGCAAGGTAGAGAATAGTAGTGCTTTCCCCTGGTTTAATGAATGTGAAGCAGGAAAAATATTCTACAACATGGCAGTTTTACACACAAAAAATTACCATAATTTATTGTGCCTTATTTTACTGAATTACTAAATCAAATTAAATTAAAAGTTAAAGAATTAAATTAAAAGTAATTAAAATTAAAATGTGTTATCTTCAGCTGCTTAACCAAAGCCAGGTCACAGAAAGGCCTCAACTGGAATGAAACCAATTCTTGCTGTGAGGCAAACAGTGCTGCCAGGATGACAGTGTAGAATAAAGTAGAATTTTCCATTCTTGTATGCTACTGTGTTGGGTGTTCTGTCGATAGAATGTTCAGGATTCTCATCAGAGAATGGTCTTTAAAAATCCTATGCTATTATGGCCACGAAAAACAAAACACCTTTTGATATTCATTTTTGAAACAAACAAAATTACCAAACGATGCATGAACCATTTCCATTTGGCTTCCTCTTAAAATAATTGCCTAAGTCATGGGTTGTTGTTTTGTTTTTGTTTCTTTCATTTTTTTAACAAACATTCTTATTTTTTGCATAAATTCATCCAAATCATCTACAAATGGTTCCGTTGATTTGCCTAAATCTGTTTTGTTTTTTGTTTTTTTTACAAGAAAAATTTTTTTTTTATGCCTCAATCCTCTAAATCATCAACCAGTGGTTCAGTTTTTTTTGTTTCCTGAAAAATCTATTTAAAAAAAAATTTAATTAAAAAACAACAACAACAGGCGATTACAATAACGAAGCCACGGTGATCTAATAAATTATGACGAGCTAACTTTCTCTATATCCACTACATTTCCCATGATGCATCAACAGTTATTCGTATATGCGGTAGCTTTGCGCAATAGTTAAACTCTTGGGCGATTTATAAATAATACGGCGTGGCCGAATGCATCTATCGTAGACACAGACGGAAATCCATGCAGTTGTTGAAGCTGCTAAAATTCGTGCAGCTCTTGAACGTAACGTCAGTCTATATGTGGCTTAAAGGAGACGCAACAAAGCGCACTAAATTGTTGCGATGGAGGTGCGGGCTAATAAGTAGGCTTACTATAGCTTTAAGAAGCCGAAATAGTGTCTGCTTCTTTAAAATTATATCGTTTTATTGTTGAATTCATAATTAAGAAAAGTTTTCCATTTTTGATTAGTGAATGTTTGCATTTATGCGACGAATCCAACACAAATGTCGAACTGTTGGATAAAGGCCGCTTGCGATCAAATTGGCTTTTAATCAGATGTGGTCCGGTTTTACTCCGATTGTGAGCAAACTTGTTCGACTTGAAGTGGAATCCTAGGCGGGCTGAAGTGTTGTGACGGGGATGGAACCCGCTGACGACCGAAACGAGCGTGTAAATAAAGATGAAGAGCCGGTGGAAGACAAGGCCGCAGATCAGACCCCGGGCACCAGTACGACCATCACGCCGCGAATGGGGCTCAGAGAGCGCAGGACAAGCCGCCCGAGGTCCGGTGTCTCCGCTTCTCTATCGGACATGAACGGAAACTCGCAGACCTCGGGTCGAGTTTTAAGAGACCGGTCCACCAGGGCGATACCAGCCTGGCTAAAGGACACCAAGGAGGACGAGGACGAACCGAACCCAGCAGACACCGACGTGACCAGGCGGAGGAAAACTGTCAACCCGAAGCGAAAGAGAAATTCAGAATCAGCGGGTTTGACTGAAGCCGGAGGGGGGGTCGCAGGTGACAGTCTTCAAGGGACAGAGTAAGTTTTACAGTGACACACACGGGGATCGGACCCCGGTCATGTGCTTTTAGTAACTAAAGACTCAGGTTTTAAGTAAAGTTGCATCGGTGGAGTTGGTTCTGTCACAGATGGACGTCTCCATCAAAGTCAAGTGTAACATAGATGGAGGACATACAGCACAGATGAAATTAGAGTCCTCTCTGACCCACGGTAAACAGGCAGAACAACAGGTAGTACAACACAGGCAGCACAACACAGGCAGAACAACACAGGCAGAACAACACAGGCAGAACAACACAGGCAGGACAACACAGGCAGAACAACACAGGCAGAACAACAGGCAGGACAACACAGGCAGAACAACACAGGCGGAACAACAGGCAGGACAACACAGGCAGAACAACACAGGCGGAACAACAGGCAGTACAACACAAGCAGTACAACACAGGCAGAACAACACAGGCAGAACAACACAGGTAGTACAACACAGGCAGAACAACAGGCAGGACAACACAGGCAGAACAACACAGGCGGAACAACAGGCAGTACAACACAAGCAGTACAACACAGGCAGAACAACACAGGCAGAACAACACAGGCAGAACAACACAGGCAGTACAACACGGGCAGAACAACACGGGCAGAACAACACAGGCGGAACAACAGGCAGTACAACACAAGCAGTACAACACAGGCAGAACAACACAGGCAGAACAATACAGGCAGCACAACACGGGAAGAACAATACAGGCAGCACAACGGGCAGAACAACACAGGCAGCACAACACAGGCAGTACAACAGGCAGAACAACACAGGCAGTACAACAGGCAGAACAATACAGGCAGCACAACACGGGAAGAACAATACAGGCAGCACAACGGGCAGAACAAAACAGGCAGAACAACAGGCAGAACAACGGGCAGAACAACACAGGTAGCACAACGCAGGCAGAACAACAACACAGGCAGTACAACACAGGCAGAACAAGACAGGTAGAACAACAGGTAGAACAACACAGGTAGAACAACAGCTAGAACAACACGGGCAGTACAACAGTCAGTACAGCACAAAGTATGAGACAAAACACAGAGGGATGGTAAACACATCTATTCACTCTCTAATCCCATAGGGGAAGTGTTCATGTTGTAATATTTTAATGCCAGACTTGTAAAGTTCTACTGTAGTGGATGACGGCGTGGATCTCAGCAGGTACACAATCAGCAACACTAAAGTGTTTTTATTTTTCCTCCATCCTGCAGCTCAGAGGACCTCAAGAAACTTGCCTCAGATGCTCAAGGTAATCAGAGACATGACTCTCACAAAATCCACATTGAAGTCAATCTGTATTCCATATATGTAAATGCCCTTAACACGTGCAGCTCAAACAGAGCCGGATTGTGTGTGGTTGTGTCTGCATAAGCCTACACTGTACTTGATGCCAGTACAGTACACAGTATGTTTGATTAGCATGCTTCTGCTTAATCACTCCAGCTCTTCCCTCCAGACGCCCTCCAGCCCAGACTCGTGCCAAGCCCACGTCTGGCAGGGCCGTCCGCGCTTCTGCCAAGCCTGTGTGTAAGACCGAACCTGGGACTGAGACTCTCACTGGTGAGCAACCTGTTGACAGTCTGCTGCAGTGCTGTAACGCATCTATAATAACTGAGATCTGATATGTTAATATGCTGTTTTTACAAAATGCTACTTATCCCAAGGATATGGGATCATGGTGATTGGGAATTTTCAGTTTGGGAACCAGTTAGCTCCGAATTTCTTTCTTTTTCTGATTGTCATGCAGCACCGGAAGAAAAGTCGAACAATAAAGAGAAGGATCAAATGTAAGTATATTTATGATATTTGAAGTCACGTATGTGTCTGGAATTCTTGGTAAAGCATGTATATGAATATTGTAAGTGTTTAGGATTTAACTTGTGTATTTTGTTACAAAACAGCCCAATATATGGTCATAGTATTTTTGAAAAACCACACATTTGATGATATCCATATCATCAAGGGTTTTTTTAAAAGTTGGAAACTTTGCATTGCTGTGTGGGTAAAATGATGCAGAAAAATGTCAATGTTTGAGAACATATGTAAAGAGGTCAGAGTTTGGTTCTCTATTTATTTCTGTTTTGCACCTACATTTTTTAGTAAAAAGAAGCGGCAGGAGAGTGTGGACGTTGTTGGGCCGGTCTTGGATGACGAAGAACCTCCACATCAGAATGAGCCAAACGACGGCACCAACCAGCCGCAAAGTCACAGGTACACTCGCATCTCATGGCTTCTCTCTTGATCCCACGCAAAAAAAGTGTGGGATTCGTTTTTCAGGCGATTTGTTTCTCTGTATTCAGCGGTGCAGAAGAGGAAGCTGGGCTGAGTAGCGATGAAGATGTTCCTTTTAGAGATGACTTAAACGACCAGAGCTACGATCCAAAGGATGAAAGGTTTGTGTGAATCTTTTTTTCTGACATGATTAGATGTAGGCACTTTATTTATTTTTGTTGTATATAAATGTTTCAATTCTTCTTCTTTTGGTTCACTCTTAGGGATTTCCCCAAACCAAAACGAAAAGCTCCTCTGAGATTGAAGGAAAAGAAAGAGAAAGAGAAGCCACCTAAACGAGAGAAAGAGGTCACTGAAATAAAGATAGAAGGTGTAGACAACTTGGAGAGTGTGGAAGAGGAAGTAAAGCTTGAAGAAGACGTAGTGGAGGACCCAGATGGACCCAGGAAGTAAGCTCAGCCCCAGTTGATCAATAATGCTTTTGTCAATGTCATGAATTTTTCTTGAATGCATTCTAGTGAGCTGCCATTGTTTTTCTATTAAAGTTTTACTGTACTTAGGAGTTACTAATCATTCTCCTGGGTCTATATATTACAGCTACACTCTTAATGTAATCTGTATAGTTAAATGTCAAATATTTCCTGAGTATTTTCCCTTTTTTCCACCCTTTTTGTGTTAGGAGAGGCCGGCGGAAAAAAGACGACAAAACGCCACGGCTGCCAAAAAGAAGGTGAAATTGGTGTTTTTCCTGGACATGAATATGATTTCATAAATATCGTTTTGGTTATGATTTCATCCAAAACTGAACATTTTTTTGAGAAGTATTTTGTCTCCGTGCTGTAACGTAACGACGTCTGCATCGCCCACACAGGAAGAAGCCCCCAGTGCAGTATGTGCGTTGTGAAATGGAAGGATGTGGAACAGTCCTGGCTCATCCTCGCTATCTACAGGTGTGTCTCAGCATCTCCACAAACCTACTGTGGGTTATTTATTGTAGTTTAATGTAAAAAAAAAACTACAGATGAAAACTGGCTAATTCTGGCATGTGTTTTATGAAATTTCAGTGTCCCCTTTCAAATAAACTAAACTAAAAAAAAAATCCAACCAATTTAAAATATTTTTGAAGTTGTTTTTTCTGTAGTGATGAGGTTAATTTTGTCTATAAAATCAAGGAAGAATATTCCATCAAAGTTTTCAGTGTCATTATCAGAGGTATAATTTTAAAATGGATCAGTTAAATTCCTCTTTATAGACGTAACTATTTCTTTCATCGCTAAAGTCCAAATTTACTTCATAATTATTTGTCTTGCGGTGACCTGGTGTCTCATCCAGGTTGTGTCCTAGCCAGCTGGGACTGGCTCCAGCTGACCTGTGACACAACAAGCCAGATAAGCGGCTAAAGACGAGACGATTCCGATCATCTCATCGACAAGAAAATGAATGCATGGGTGGAATATTTGTATAGGAAGGGAAATAATTTGTGTATTGAATACAGTATGCTTTCTTCATAAACCTAAAATATACGTGACATTTTAAGACTTTTTTTTTTTTCATTTTAATGATTTATTGGTCCAGACAAAGGAATGTGTAGACACACTATTAAATTACATTTCTTAGAATCTGAACAGGAAGCAGAGTTGATTATGAGTTGATTGCGGAACACCTACAGTACTTACCTGTATTTGTTTTGTTTTGCACACCAGCACCATATTAAGTATCAGCATTTACTCAAGAAGAAATATGTTTGTCCACATCCGTCTTGCGGGAGGCTTTTCCGACTGCAGAAGCAGTTGCTGCGTCACGCAAAGCACCACACAGGTACGTGTGTACCGGAAACACAACAATAATCTGTGCGTGACCAATGTCATAGAAATAAATGAAAGTATGGGATCACATCTGCATCTGTTTATTGTTGTTGTCGTTGCTATACCAGACCAGAGGGACTACATCTGTGAGTTTTGTGCTCGTGCTTTCAAGAGCTCCCACAACCTGGCCGTGCACCGCATGATTCACACAGGAGAGAAGCCCCTACAGTCAGTAAGCTGTACTTGTACTCCATGTTTGTACTTAGTTAATTCTCTTTGAGAATTGAGATTGTATTTTTTTCCCCCTATAGATGTGAAATTTGTGGCTTCACATGTCGTCAAAAGGCTTCGCTCAACTGGCACATGAAGAAGCACGATGCCGACGCTACTTATCAGTTCTCCTGCTCCATTTGTGGCAAGAAGTTTGAAAAGAAGGACTGTGTCGTCGCTCACAAGGCCAAGAGTCACCCAGAAGTGCTCATCGCTGAGGCGCTGGCAGCCAATGCTGGGACCCTGATCACAACCCCTGCCTCCCTGCTGGAGCTGTCAGGAAACCCCATGCAAGCGGAGGTTACCAACCTAGACGTGAGCCAAGATGGACAGGTGGAGCAGCAGAGCCAGGAAGGACAAGTTGGCCAGCAAGTGGCTCAGGCGTCCCAGATTGATCAAGTGAACCAACAAGTGAGTCATCAGGTGGTTTTACTGGGACAAGACCAGAGCCTCCACACCATGCAGGTGCCAGTGACAATTGCCCTGTCCCCCATCGACCCCCCGTCACCGACGGAAAACCAGCAACACACTCACCTCCAGCTTCAGATGCCCGTCCAGTTTGTTCAGACTTCCCAGCAACCCCAGCAGCCCCAAATCCAGCAACTGACGCTCCACTCCGGCTCAGTGTTGACCCAGCATCAACCCCAGCTTCAGCCGCTTCAGTCGTATTCAGCTCAGCAGCAGAGCCAGACGCAAATCCTTCAAATGACCTTCCAGCCAGTCAGCCAAACCCAAACCCACATTCACCAGATTCCTATTTTAACAACTTCTCAGCAGCTTCAGAGCCTTCAGGCGTCCGCCTCGAGCCCCCCTCTCCTGTCTTCACCTCATCCCCAGTCCCAGGATCCAGCCACGACCAACGGGGACAACTTCATGCTGGACAATCCAGTGCTTTCGTCGTCATCTTCTCAGTCGGTCAACTCCCTGCAGCAGACAGAAGCTGGAGGAGAGGACGGAGCGGTTTGGGAGCGAACGGGACGAGGGGAAGTTCTGTCGGACGGCAGCGAGCGACACGTGACGCAGACGCTCTTGTAAAACAAGGGTCATGCACACACACACACAAAAAAAAGATTAGGGCCGATAATGGCATCAGTGACCTGATATACTGTAATTGCAATGTTTGAGGTCTATGTTCACCAATATATTATGCACTGCTCACTCATAGTCATATATGGTAGCATTTTAGAAAATCTGTATCAGGGAAAGATAATTGTGTGTAAGTTTTTGCCTTTGTACATAATAGTCCTGCAAAACATAACTCTACTTTTACGTGTGTGTGTGTGTGTGTGTGTTATACAGAGGTAATGTTTCAAAGCTGTTGCTGTTATGCAATAATTATAGCATACCTCTTAGTTAAATACAGTATATTAAATGCCTGCCATGTGGCATCAAGGATTCTACTAGAATAAATCACCTGCTTGAGAACTGACTCAACTATCAGATTGTTAAATTTAGAAACAGACCTCATTGTGTGGTAGAAGACTTTAAATGGATAGGCAGCTGTTTTTTTTCCAAATGTGTTTATTGGGCAGATTAAAAGATGGAACAAAGAGAAGAATTGCAAAAGGCACAGAAAACTTTCAAAGTTCTCCACATTTTACATATTTTAGGGAGAGAAAAAAATGCTGTTTCAATGAAATCTGTGACACTGTAGAAATGTTTAAACTTGGCTATTGGTAGGTTTTGAAGGAATTACAACCCAGCTAATGTGTGTATTTGTCATTACAGTATTAACAATACAGGACGGTCACTGAATTAGTCAAACTAATTTTGTCAATTTTTTTGAAGGGTAGTGAATTTTAATGAGCAAAGCTATGTAGAAATATTGGGACGTGTCCCCACTAACTCAGTGGTTTTGTCAACTAGGATGGTATAAAAATACCATAAACTATTCCTTTGTATGATGTAAATAAATGTCCTAACATTTATCTTATGTGTAATCACTTACAGTTTTGACAACATCGTTTTTTGGAAGGGAAACTCAATTAGATTACAGTATTTTCTGCACTATAAGGCGCACTGGACTATAAGGTGCACTGTCGGTTTTTGAGAAAATTCAAGGCTTTTCGGTGCGCCTTATAATGTGGAAAATAGTGTAATTTTGTCCACAAATCAGTGAAGACGTGAACTAATGAGGAAGAATGTAAATTAAAAGGGCAAAGGAATCCATGCAGGATGCGTCAACTGAACCTACAGAGGGCAATGCACAAATCCAACAACATGCATCCCAGTACTATTGCTCATTGTTAAAACAGCTTTATATCTACCGGGACATATTAAGGCGCTCTCTGCCCCTCTGCATGGCTATCTGCTTCAGCGCTCGTTTTGGAGGAATTAACGTGTTACTCAGTCCGACCCTCCTCCTCTTCACTTGCTGCCCTCCTGATTCATCCTCTTTTGCCTCCTGCTTGTGGGATACCCCATCACATGTACCCCCATTGGACTCCGCTGGATCTGATTCTGGTGTTGCTTTAGTCGCAGGCGGCTGACAGTCTGTGGGAGCCACTGGGGTCTGGAGGTCGCTGTCATGAGCAAACTTGCACTTGATCCCAAACCTACACCGTCCATCTTTCCTGTATGACACACACATCCGTTTACCTCCTATCTGAGAGGGTTTGGCCTCCATGGTGAGTGGGACGTGTTTCTGTAAGACACACAACTTCCGGTCTGCTTGAGCCTTGAAAGGGTTAGCAAACACACTGTTGTCGAAACAGGTGTTTAGAGAAGGAGGAGGTAATCTGTTGGGGGGCTGACAGACTGCTGCAGAAGTTGTTGGTGTTTGGTGATGTGGTGAGAATAAATGGGGCTCTGGCTCCTCCCTTTCCGGAAGTGATTCCCCGTCTGATTCACTCGAACCCGAACCGGGCTCCAGCAGGAAGTTCCGGGTCCGTTTGCCTTCTGAAACTTCACCCACCTCTTTAGCAGGACTAAAAAAAAATGCAAGAGGGCAAAAACATTCGCATTTAACTTACAAATTTTTAGAATATCCGTAGTTTGTGATCAATAGGTGTGGGGGAAAAAATACTTACTCAACCGCACTGTTGTTTACATCTTCAACATCTTCGTCGTCAGACTCCGATGACGCTCCGTAGCCAACCAGACGGTTCATGTCTGTAAAACCAGTTAAAATAGAACTACCTAACAGGTTGCTTTGGTCTCAAAACTATTACACAGTCGCACTTATTCAAAAAATACCGAGGAAAAATATTTAACGAGCCTGAGCGCTTCAGTGGAATACACATCCGGGTTACCTCCAATCTCACAGGGATGTTGTCGCTGTCGTTCAGTCGCTGACCGGCGTTTGCTTTAGAAATCAGCACTGACACCTGCAGGACAGGAGTAGAATTACACCACTAATGTGTTACTAAACACAAACTGGTCAGGCAGCAAAATTTAATTATTACTCTATGCACAACTATGTTAGGCGTTGATAGTTTAACACGTCACATTGATTATTATTTATCGTGTTTGCATATACGTAATTGCAATAATAATATTAATGTCTGAATAGGTTCTCAGTTATCCAGGTCGTGGCTATCCAAAGCTGTTTAAATCAATCCACTGGACTTTAAGAAAGTTTTTTGAAGTCATTTCACCTCTCATCCAAGAGGCTTCTTCAGTTAACTACGTTAAATGGCTTTAAACCTTTTACAAACGAAATTTGCACGCTGGTATATAATTGATAAATTATGCAAAAATATGTCTGGAAGCACATCACCCACTAAAAGAATTTGAGGATTCATGTTTGCTGTTGTTCATGTATACATGCGTGTTATTTTACCTTCTCAAGACGCATTGTAGTTTTTCTAAATCAATATTGTCACCATATGGATTTCATAAATGCTGTGAGTCACTAATATTTGAAAATTTTCAGTGCAAAACTAGAAATAAAAAGTCGATTCATAAAATAAATGCTTAACTGGACAACCAGTTAATATTTATAGCAACTGCATTTATTGTACATGTGGTTGTAACAGGCATGCTCACTAACTGACATGGCAGCACAAATAGAACAAACCCATCAACAGTGACAGTGGTTACACCTGTTGCTTTTTAGTTTTACCAACTAAAAATATATACCTGGTATATACTGTATTTTATACCTGGTATATACTGTATAAGGCATATAGGAGTTAACACATCACTCCACCGGGGCAGAGTGATGTGCTAGACAACGTCCTAATTTAGACCGTCTTTAGTTTTGTCACTACCAGTAAATCAGATAAGCTCCTCATGAATAAGTGAATGAGCTCCCTCCTCCCCTCCGTAACTTTCCACCCACGCTCTTTCCTTTAAATCCCTCCTGCCTGGCATTGGGCTCCCAGGGGCGGAGAGTCGGCAAACTCTCCAACTCCTGATCGGTGATCAAACCGGGTTGGAGAAACTAGAGAACCTGTGTTACCGACACATGAGAGACGAGAAGGGGAAGGGAAACACATGACCCGTTGTGTTGTCGGGGTTTATTAGACAGCCGGCCTGTTGCGCTCCTGCCCAGACAGCTGGAGGTCTTATGGGAACCAGGCGCACCACAGGCATGACCGCGCCGGGTCCGGACAGGACCACCGCGTCCCGGGCAGCCGCGATAGCGGAGCAGCTGCAGTATGAGTGTTCCATCCTACTGGAACTATATGTGAGTATATTGATGGAAGATTGATAGATACTATACAAAACTAACGGATTTTTTTTTTTGTGGGTGTGTATGGGTGTGTGTACATATATGTGATGTGACTGAAACGTGTGTGTGAGACAGATAATCATAAAGACAGATGAGAGGGATGCATGCAAAAGACGGATAAGAGGGAATGTGTGTGTGTGCGCGTGTGTGTGTGTGTGTGTGTGTGTGTGTGTGTGCGTGTGTGTGTGTGTGTGTGTGTGTGTGTGTGTGTGTGTGTGTGTGTGTGTGTGTGTGTGTGTGTGTGTGTGTGTGTGTGTGTGCAAAAAAAAATGCCCAGGAAAGGATGGGGTAGGAATTCAAAGCGGTGGGGGGTGAATTCCGGAATTTAAGTGGGTGTTTTTCTGGCACAAAATTATTAGTGCCTGGGCATGAAGCCATCATCTGTTTTCCACATGCACGCATCTTTTTTGTCTCAGTGTGTGAGCTACTGGTTATTAAAACATTTTGGTTGTTCGCCAATTTGCTGCCACATCTTTCATTTTACGTCTCGCCGAGAGCAAAGGAACGGCAGTGCCCAGCTGACCTCTGTGACTTGACCTTCTCTCCCACTATCCCTCTATCCTTCAATTCGTTGTCAGGAGTTTTGTAGACAGTTTCACATTCACACTAACTGGCTGACATTTTGGACATAATTATCATTTTGGAAATATCACCTGCAACCCCTAAAGCTAAAACAACAAAAGCAGCCTACATTCCAGTGAACACATCATTAAATGATTGGATTTGTCTTAGCCTGTTCTCCAGAAATCGGTTGGGGTTTTTTTTAGAATGTTGCTTTTCCAGGTGGGCAAACTCATGTTTGTTTATTGGACAGGAAGGAACTAGTTTACATCTGTCTGATGCGTCTCATATCAAAGTCAAGGTCAGCTTTATTGTCAAGTGTACCATATATGCACCACATACAGCACAGATGAAATTGCAGTCCTCTCTGACCCACGGTAAACAGGCAGTACAACAGGCAGTACAACAGGCAGTACAACACAGGCAGTACAACACAGGCAGTACAACAGGCAGTACAACACAGACAGTAAAACAGACAGTACAGCACAAAGTATGAGATGAAACACAAAGGGATGGTAAACATCTCCATATTATTTCAGATTACATTGCAAATTAAAATTCAAAATGACCTGTGAATATTAATATTGTATCTGGCACCATTATCAGCTCCTGGAGAATGTCCTGCTCATATATTCACTGCAGACTGTGTGGTGAACATTGTTTTCCCTCCTGAGCTTACAGGTCACATCAAGCCATTCAGTCACACTCCTGCTACTTTGCATGTAGGGTTCATTATTAGCACCTCAGAAAAATGCCATAAGTAGGCCCCTGAGATTCACAACTCAGTAATATACCAAAGCCAATGCCTGCTTCAACATGCCTGTTAGGTGACTTGTCAATTTAATATAAGAAAAAGGAGCAATCTTTGTGGTCCATATTCTGCTTTTTTTTGTTACTTCAACCAATTTGAGCGTTTCTTTTGTTGATTTAATGAATCCTTTCTGGAATTGGACCGAATATAAATAACTTTCAAGCAGACAATCTTTCTTCTTTGTGCTTATTTTAGTCAAGAGTCCGGAAAAAAAATCGCACAAGAATAAAATCATGTTGTCTCACAAAGGGTTAACTTCAATAACGTGCCAAAATGTAAAGGAAAAGTGCCGTATCCTTAAG